>NW_028318971.1:710000-870000 GCF_062004578.1 Staurois parvus
ATCATCTATATCCTACTACCACACCTGTGTGTGACCTCGACCTGGCTCCAGACAACATCTCTATCATCTATATCCTACTACCACACCTGTGTGTGACCTCGGCCTGGCTCCAGACAACATCTCTATCATCTATATCCTACTACTCACCTGTGTGTGACCTCGGCCCGGCTCCAGACAACATCTCTATCATCTATATCCTACTACTCACCTGTGTGTGACCTCGGCCTGGCTCCAGACAACATCTCTATCATCTATATCCTACTACCACACCTGTGTGTGACCTCAACCTGGCTCCAGACAACATCTCTATCATCTATATCCTACTACTCACCTGTGTGTGACCTCGGCCCGTCTCCAGGCAACATCTCTATCATCTATAGCCTACTACCACACCTGTGTGTGACCTTGGCCCGTCTCCAGGCAACATCTCTATCATCTATATCCTACTACCACACCTGTGTGTGACCTCGACCTGGCTCCAGACAACATCTCTATCATCTATATCCTATTACTCACCTGTGTGTGACCTCGGCCCGTCTCCAGGCAACATCTCTATCATCTATAGCCTACTACCACACCTGTGTGTGACCTCGGCCCGGCTCCAGACAACATCTCTATCATCTATATCCTACTACCACACCTGTGTGTGACCTCGGCCCGGCTCCAGACAACATCTCTATCATCTATATCCTACTACTCACCTGTGTGTGACCTCGGCCCGGCTCCAGACAACATCTCTATCATCTATATCCTACTACTCACCTGTGTGTGACCTCGGCCCGGCTCCAGACAACATCTCTATCATCTATATCCTACTACCACACCTGTGTGTGACCTCGACCTGGCTCCAGACAACATCTCTATCATCTATATCCTACTACCACACCTGTGTGTGACCTCGGCCTGGCTCCAGACAACATCTCTATCATCTATATCCTACTACTCACCTGTGTGTGACCTCGGCCCGGCTCCAGACAACATCTCTATCATCTATATCCTACTACTCACCTGTGTGTGACCTCGGCCCGTCTCCAGGCAACATCTCTATCATCTATAGCCTACTACCACACCTGTGTGTGACCTCAACCTGGCTCCAGACAACATCTCTATCATCTATATCCTACTACTCACCTGTGTGTGACCTCGGCCCGTCTCCAGGCAACATCTCTATCATCTATAGCCTACTACCACACCTGTGTGTGACCTCGACCCGGCTCCAGACAACATCTCTATCATCTATATCCTACTACCACACCTGTGTGTGACCTTGGCCCGTCTCCAGGCAACATCTCTATCATCTATATCCTACTACCACACCTGTGTGTGACCTCGACCTGGCTCCAGACAACATCTCTATCATCTATATCCTACTACCACACCTGTGTGTGACCTCGACCTGGCTCCAGACAACATCTCTATCATCTATATCCTACTACCACACCTGTGTGTGACCTCGGCCTGGCTCCAGACAACATCTCTATCATCTATATCCTACTACTCACCTGTGTGTGACCTCGGCCCGGCTCCAGACAACATCTCTATCATCTATATCCTACTACTCACCTGTGTGTGACCTCGGCCCGGCTCCAGACAACATCTCTATCATCTATATCCTACTACCACACCTGTGTGTGACCTCGACCTGGCTCCAGACAACATCTCTATCATCTATATCCTACTACCACACCTGTGTGTGACCTCGACCTGGCTCCAGACAACATCTCTATCATCTATATCCTTCTACCACACCTGTGTGTGACCTCGGCCTGGCTCCAGACAACATCTCTATCATCTATATCCTACTACACACCTGTGTGTGACCTCGGCCCGGCTCCAGACAACATCTCTATCATCTATATCCTACTACTCACCTGTGTGTGACCTCGGCCCGTCTCCAGGCAACATCTCTATCATCTAAAGCCTACTACCATACCTGTGTGTGACCTCGGCCCGTCTCCAGACAACATCTCTATCATCTATATCCTACTACACACCTGTGTGTGACCTCGGCTTGGCTCCAGACAACATCTCTATCATCTACTGTATATCTTACTACTCACCTGTGTGTGACCTCGGCTTGGCTCCAGACAATGTCTCTTATATCTTCATCCTACTATTTATGACCTTCGTTTGGCCTTTGAACTTGATATTGCTACTTCCCAGACCTTCCCTACAGGTCCTGTCCTTCATCATTCAATATACAGGTTGAGATTTTCCATCAGTACCTTGTGAGGGAACATTGCTTTGGTTTTGCTTTTGACCTCTCCATTATCTCCAACTATACTTCTCACTTGTGCGTGATCTCGGCCTGGCTCCAGACAACGTCTCTCTCATCTACATCCTAATGCTCGTCTGTGCATGACCTTGGCTTGGCCTTTGAACCTGACTCTGCTACCTTTAGACCTTTGCTACTATTCCTGTCCTGCATCACCCAACCTTCACCCGGACCTTCACCCAGACCTTCACCCAACCTTCACCCAACCTTCACCCAGACCTTCAGCCAGTATCTTGCGTAGGCACATTGCTTCTGACTTGTCCATCATTTCCAGCTATACTATTCACCTGTGCATGACCTCGGCCTCAATCCAGACGCCTCCTTCATTTACAACCTAATGCTCACCTGTGCATGTCCTTGGCTTGGCCTTTGAACCTGACTCCACTACCTTTAGACTTTTTCTACGATTCCTGTCCTGCATCACCCAATATGCAGGTTCAGACCTTCCGCCAGTATCTTGAGTGGGCACATTGCTTTGAATTTGCTTCTAACTTGTCCATCATGTCCAGCTATACTACTCACCTGTGCATGACCTTGGCTTGGCCTTTGAACCTCACTCTGCTACCTTTAGACCTTTTCTACGATTCCTGTACTGCATCACCCAACCTTCACCCAGACCTTCAGCCAGTATCTTGCTTGGGCACATTGCTTTGAAGTTTCTTCTGACTTGTCCATCATCTCCAGCTATACTACTCGCCTGTGCATGACCTCAGCTCGGCCTTTGAACCTCACTCTGCTACCTTTAGACCTTTTCTACGATTCCTGTACTGCATCACCCAACCTTCACCCAGACCTTCTGCCAGTATCTTGTGTGGGCACATTGCTTTGAAGTTTCTTCTGACTTGTCCATCATTTCCAGCTATACTACCCACCTGTGCATGACCTCGGCCTCAATCCAGACGCCTCCTTAATTTTGAACCACTACCTTCCAGACCATTCCTACAGCTCCTGTTCTGCATCATCCTACTGCGGATGTTAAGTCTTCCAGGCAGGGGTGTATTTAGGTTTTGTACTGCCCTAGGCAACACAAAAATCGGACGCCCCCTCACGGAGAGAACCTGACACCAACCAACACCACCCGCCCCCCACCCAAGAGAGCCTTCCACTGCCACCACCCTCCATACAACAGCCACCCCACCCCCAGTGAGAGAGAGAACGACACTCACCTTCACAGCTCCGGAGATCCCCTGGAATGAGGCTCAGGCTCTGCATACACCGTCAAGGAACCTGCAGCCTCTCTTGGATCCCACCCGGTCTCCATGCCGCATGTGTCCCTTCTTCTGTCTCTTCCTCCAGGGGGCAGTACTGCCCCCCTGAAAACTGCTGCCCTAGGCAAATGCCTTGGTAAATACACCCGTGCTTCCAGGTGCAGTGCCTCTCCATGACTGCTCTGAGAATCCCATCTGCTGGCTAAAGACCATATCTACTGATTCCTTCCAGGAGCATCCATCGGCAACCTGGACCTTCAGCTCCTGTGCCCCTTTGTGCCTTGCTTGCCCTATCACCATATCCAAGGGTGTTTGGACCAGAGCCACAAGGGTGGCCGTCTCATCATTTCAGCCTCCAACCAGGTGCATGGCACTTGTGCTTTATGTTTGTGGGTAATCATTGGACATGAGTCTGTGAGATTTGTATCTCGTCATTCCCGTTAATTACATTTTGCTGTTCCAGGCCTCATCTCTACTGTCCTTCCAAACCAGCCGATGTGTCCTCGTGCCATCCTCGCTGAGCCCTCCTCGCTGAGCCCTCCTCGCTAAACCCTCGCCCTCCTCGCCGAGCCCTCCTGGCTGAGCCCTCCTCGCTGAACCCTCCCCGCTGAACCCTCCTCGCTCACTGTACTCAGTTCCTCAATATTCTTTGATAAAATATTACATTTTCTTCCCTTCAGCCATTTAAAAGTCCCATTATCTCAGGAAGTAAAATTGTTCCCAGGAAAGAACAGCTGAATGAAGCGACATGAAACAAACCTTCATTCAATCTCAGTAAATGGGTTTTCTGTGAACTTTCTCTGACAACGATTTGTAGAAATCTCCTCTGAATGCCGAATTATTCTGCATACAGAATGGCAGATTGTTTGTACAGACAGAACACAATATTGGTGGAGCAATCCCCCCGACATTCTTTTTGTTTGCTGGACAGCGATGGTTATTGTTGAGTCATTTAGGGATCTATATTATATATATCTTTTTTTTTTGGGGGGGGGGGGAGCATACACCTGTTGTTAAACAGTTGCCGGGACTTTGTATGCAGTATGCTGCTACATTATTGCGTGGTAACTAGCGTTCAGCCAAAGCACCGCCCATTCCCTCCACCCATCACCATACTTTCAGTAAGGGCAAAGCATCCCTTTCACCTCCCCGACTACAGGCGACAACTCCCCAACTACAGGAGGCGACAACATCCCAACAACAGGCGACAACTCCCCGACAACAGGCGACGACAACTCCCCGACAACAGGCGACGACAACTCCCCGACAAAAGGCGACGGCAACTCCCCGACAACAGGCGACGGCAACTCCCCGACAACAGGCGACGAAAACTCCCCGACAACAGGCGACGACAACTCCCCGACAACAGGCGACGACAGCTGGCGACGACAACTCCCCGACAACAGGCGACGACAACTCCCCGACAACAGGCGACGGCAACTCCCCGACAACAGGCGACGGCAACTCCCCGACAACAGGCGACAGCTGGCGACGACAACTCCCCGACAACAGGCGACAACAACTCCCCGACTACAGGCGACGACAACAGGCGACGACAACTCCCCGACAACAGGCGGGTATACAATTAGAGGCAGAGGTGCTGAGCGCAGTGGTATTAATGTTTATAAACAATGTTACTTTGTATCTCTCTATCCCTCGTCTGATCGATGTTTATAAACAATGTTACTTTGTATCTCTCTATCCCCCGTCTGATCGATGTTTATAAACAATGTGACTTTGTATCTCTCTATCGCCTGTTTGATCGATGTTTATAAACAGTGTTACTTTGTATCTCTCTATCGCCTGTTTAATCAATGTTTATAAACAATGTTACTTTCTCTCTATCTCCATTCTGAATGGTTTTGATAAACACTAATTCAGGTGGTTCTTTTATTGACTCCTAGAACTACTATATTCAAACAGCAACTCCCAGCTATATTTTCAGGGCCAAGAATTGCCAGCAAGTGTTGGGGTGGGGGCTGCAGCAGAGGGGCAGAAGGACTGGATGTGCTACACACATCCTATGTACTTTTCATGATTTTGGGGGGCCTGTGTAGCACATCCAGTGTCCGCAACCAGGTAAGGCTCTAAACACAGCGTATGTTTACTTCTCTTTACACTGTTGTGTGCTTAAGCCATTGAAAACAATAAATCTGCAATCAGATGCCTCTGTGTGTCCAAAAAGTAAAAAACAAAACGAGTCATACAGCTATAGTAAGTCAAGTTAACCAATGAATACTGATGCCGCTAATATTATCCTAGACATCTAGGCATTAACGATCTCCAGGTGTGGAAGGGTTCATCTCTAGGCATTAATGATGTCCAGGTGTGGAAGGGTTCATCTCTAGGCATTAACGATGTCCAGGTGTGGAAGGGTTCATCTCTAGGCATTAACGATCTCCAGGTGTGGAAGGGTTCATCTCTAGGCATTAACGATGTCCAGGTGTGGAAGGGTTCATCTCTAGGCATTAACGATCTCTAGGTGTGGAAGGGTTCATCTCTAGGCATTAACGATCTCCAGGTGTGGAAGGGTTCATCTCTAGGCATTAACGATCTCTAGGTGTGGAAGGGTTCATCTCTAGGCATTAACGATCTCTAAGTGTGGAAGGGTTCATCTCTAGGCATTAACGATGTCCAGGTGTGGAAGGGTTCATCTCTAGGCATTAACGATCTCTAGGTGTGGAAGGGTTCATCTCTAGGCATTAACGATGTCCAGGTGTGGAAGGGTTCATCTCTAGGCATTAACGATCTCTAGGTGTGGAAGGGTTCATCTCTAGGCATTAACGATGTCCAGGTGTGGAAGGGTTCATCTCTAGGCATTAACGATCTCTAGGTGTGGAAGGGTTCATCTCTAGGCATTAACGATGTCCAGGTGTGGAAGGGTTCATCTCTAGGCATTAACGATCTCTAGGTGTGGAAGGGTTCATCTCTAGGCATTAACGATGTCCAGGTGTGGAAGGGTTCATCTCTAGGCATTAACGATCTCCAGGTGTGGAAGGGTTCATCTAGGCATTAACGATGTCCAAGTGTGGAAGGGTTCATCTAGGCCAGGGGTAGGCAACCTGTGGCTCTCTAGCTGTTGTGGAACTACATTTCCCATGAGGCATTGCAAAGATTACAAAACTGACAGTTACAGCTATGAGTTGCAGAGGCATGATGGAACTTGTAGTCCTGTGGCTCTCAGGTTGCCTACCCCTGATCTAGGCATTAACGATCTCCAGGTGTGGAAGGGTTCATCTAGGCATTAATGATCTCCAGGTGTGGAAGGGTTCATCTAGGCATTAGCAATCTCCAAGTATGGAATGGTTCATCAAGGCATTATCGATCTCCAGGTATGGAAGGTTCATCTAGACATTTACGATCTCCAGGTATGGAAGGGTTCATCTAGGCATTAACGATCTCCGGGTGTGGGAGGGTTCATCTAGGCATTATCGATCTCCGGGTGTGGAAGGGTTCATCTAGACATTAAAGATCTCCAGGTGTGGGAGGGTTCATCTAGGCATTAACGATCTCCAGGTGTGGGAGGGTTCATCTAGACATTAACGATCTCCAGGTATGGAAGGGTTCATCTAGGCATTATCGATCTCCGGGTGTGGAAGGGTTCATCTAGACATTAAAGATCTCCAGGTGTGGAAGGGTTCATCTAGACATTAACGATCTCCAGGTGTGGAAGGGTTCATCCAGGCATTAAAGATCTCCGGGTGTGGAAGGGTTCATCTAGACATTACCGATCTCCGGGTGTGGAAGGGTTCATCTAGACATTAACGATCTCCAGGTGTGGAAGGGTTCATCTAGGCATTATCGATCTCCAGGTGTGGAAGGGTTCATCTAGGCCAGGGGTAGGCAACCTGTGGCTCTCTAGCTGTTGTGGAACTACATTTCCCATGAGGCATTGCAAAGATTACAAAACTGACAGTTACAGCTATGAGTTGCAGAGGCATGATGGAACTTGTAGTCCTGTGGCTCTCAGGTTGCCTACCCCTGATCTAGGCATTAACGATCTCCAGGTATGGAAGGGTTCATCTAGGCATTAACGATCTCCGGGTGTGGGAGGGTTCATCTAGACATTAACGATCTCCAGGTGTGGAAGGGTTCATCTAGGCATTATCGATCTCCGGGTGTGGAAGGGTTCATCTAGACATTAAAGATTTCCAGGTGTGGGAGGGTTCATCTAGGCATTAAAGATCTCCAGGTGTGGAAGGGTTCATCTAGACATTAACGATCTCCAGGTGTGGAGGGGTTCATCCAGGCATTAAAGATCTCCGGGTGTGGAAGGGTTCATCTAGACATTACCGATCTCCGGGTGTGGAAGGGTCCATCTAGACATTACCGATCTCCAGGTGTGGAAGGGTTCATCTAGGCCAGGGGTAGGCAACCTGCGGCTCCCTAGCTGTTGTGGAACTACATTTCCCATGAGGCATTGCAAAACTGACAGATACAGCTATGACTTGCAGAGGCATGATGGAACTTGTAGTCCTGCGGCTCTCAGCTTCTCCAGGTGTGGAAGGGTTCATCTAGGCATTAACGATCTCCAGGTGTGGGAGGGTTCATCTAGGCATTAGCGATCTCCAGGTGTGGGAGGTTTCATCTAGACATTAACGATCTCCAGGTGTGGAATGGTTCATCAAGGCATTAACGATCTCCGGGTGTGGAAGGGTTCATCTAGACATCAACGATCTCCGGGTGTGGAAGGGTTCATCTAGACATTATCGATCTCCGGGTGTGGAAGGGTTCATCTAGGCATTAGCGATCTCCGGGTGTGGAAGGGTTCATCTAGGCATTAGCGATCTCCGGGTGTGGAAGGGTTCATCTAGGCATTAACGATCTCCGGGTGTGGAAGGGTTCATCTAGGCATTAGCGATCTCCGGGTGTGGGAGGGTTCATCTAGGCATTAGCGATCTCCGGGTGTGGGAGGGTTCATCTAGGCATTATCGATCTCCGGGTGTGGAAGGGTTCATCTAGACATTATCGATCTCCGGGTGTGGGAGGGTTCATCTAGACATTATCGATCTCCGGGTGTGGGAGGGTTCATCTAGACATTACCGATCTCCGGGTGTGGGAGGGTTCATCTAGACATTACCGATTTCCGGGTGTGGGAGGGTTCATCAAGGCATTAGCGATCTCCGGGTGTGGGAGGGTTCATCTAGACATTACCGATCTCCGGGTGTGGGAGGGTTCATCTAGACATTACCGATTTCCGGGTGTGGGAGGGTTCATCAAGGCATTAGCGATCTCCGGGTGTGGGAGGGTTCATCTAGACATTACCGATCTCCGGGTGTGGGAGGGTTCATCTAGACATCAACGATCTCCAGGTGTGGGAGGGTTCATCTAGACATCAACAATCTCCAGGTGTGGGAGGGTTCATCTAGACATCAATGATCTCCAGGTGTGGAAGGGTTCAGCTAGACATTAACGATCTCCAGGTGTGGAAGGGTTCATCTAGACATCAATGATCTCCAGGTGTGGGAGGGTTCATCTAGACATCAATGATCTCCAGGTGTGGAAGAGTTCATCTAGACATTATCGATCTCCAGGTGTGGAAGGGTTCATCTAGGCATTATCGATCTCCGGGTGTGGAAGGGTTCATCTAGACATTAAAGATTTCCAGGTGTGGGAGGGTTCATCTAGGCATTAAAGATCTCCAGGTGTGGAAGGGTTCATCTAGACATTAACGATCTCCAGGTGTGGAGGGGTTCATCCAGGCATTAAAGATCTCCGGGTGTGGAAGGGTTCATCTAGACATTACCGATCTCCAGGTGTGGAAGGGTTCATCTAGGCCAGGGGTAGGCAACCTGCGGCTCCCTAGCTGTTGTGGAACTACATTTCCCATGAGGCATTGCAAAACTGACAGATACAGCTATGACTTGCAGAGGCATGATGGAACTTGTAGTCCTGCGGCTCTCAGCTTCTCCAGGTGTGGAAGGGTTCATCTAGGCATTAGCGATCTCCAGGTGTGGGAGGTTTCATCTAGACATTAACGATCTCCAGGTGTGGAATGGTTCATCAAGGCATTAACGATCTCCGGGTGTGGAAGGGTTCATCTAGACATCAACGATCTCCGGGTGTGGAAGGGTTCATCTAGACATTATCGATCTCCGGGTGTGGAAGGGTTCATCTAGGCATTACCGATCTCAGGGTGTGGAAGGGTTCATCTAGGCATTAGCGATCTCCGGGTGTGGAAGGGTTCATCTAGGCATTAACGATCTCCGGGTGTGGAAGGGTTCATCTAGACATTAGCGATCTCCGGGTGTGGGAGGGTTCATCTAGGCATTATCGATCTCCGGGTGTGGGAGGGTTCATCTAGGCATTATCGATCTCCAGGTGTGGAAGGGTTCATCTAGGCATTATCGATCTCCGGGTGTGGAAGGGTTCATCTAGACATTATCGATCTCCGGGTGTGGGAGGGTTCATCTAGACATTATCGATCTCCGGGTGTGGGAGGGTTCATCTAGACATTACCGATCTCCGGGTGTGGGAGGGTTCATCTAGACATTACCGATTTCCGGGTGTGGGAGGGTTCATCAAGGCATTAGCGATCTCCGGGTGTGGGAGGGTTCATCTAGACATTACCGATCTCCGGGTGTGGGAGGGTTCATCTAGACATTACCGATTTCCGGGTGTGGGAGGGTTCATCAAGGCATTAGCGATCTCCGGGTGTGGGAGGGTTCATCTAGACATTACCGATCTCCGGGTGTGGGAGGGTTCATCTAGACATCAACGATCTCCAGGTGTGGGAGGGTTCATCTAGACATCAACAATCTCCAGGTGTGGGAGGGTTCATCTAGACATCAATGATCTCCAGGTGTGGAAGGGTTCATCTAGACATCAATGATCTCCAGGTGTGGGAGGGTTCATCTAGACATCAATGATCTCCAGGTGTGGAAGAGTTCATCTAGACATTATCGATCTCCGGGTGTGGGAGGGTTCATCTAGACATTATCGATCTCCGGGTGTGGGAGGGTTCATCTAGACATTACCGATCTCCGGGTGTGGGAGGGTTCATCTAGACATTACCGATTTCTGGGTGTGGGAGGGTTCATCAAGGCATTAGCGATCTCCGGGTGTGGGAGGGTTCATCTAGACATTACCGATCTCCGGGTGTGGGAGGGTTCATCTAGACATCAACGATCTCCAGGTGTGGAAGGGTTCATCTAGACATCAACGATCTCCAGGTGTGGGAGGGTTCATCTAGACATCAATGATCTCCAGGTGTGGGAGGGTTCATCTAGACATCAATGATCTCCAGGTGTGGAAGGGTTCATCTAGACATTAACGATCTCCAGGTGTGGAAGGGTTCATCTAGACCAGCGTTTTTCAACCACTGTATTGTCTGGTGTGCCGTGGGAAAAATTGCAATTTCATCCGTAACATGTGGCCTCGGCTCACAAATAGACCTATCATTAGAACAGCAATGGGCAAACTACGGTCCGCGGGCCGTATACGGCCCGGCGGACCTTTTAATCTGGCCCGCGGAGCGTGATACTGTCAGGATGATCTGTCCCCCTCGACGTATCTGCGCATGTGCCGGAGATCGCCGATCGGCTGCTAATGCCTGAAACTGGCACATGCGCAGATACGTCGAGGGGGACAGATCCTCATAGGAGACAGATTTTCATGCTACACCGGAACGGCGAGAGGAACGCGCGGAGCAAAGGTAAGTGAATTGACACAGGGGGGGCTTGGGGACTTAATATGGGGGATGAATTACTATGGGGGATGAATTACTATATGGGGGATGAATTACTATATGGGGGGTGAATTACTATGGGGGATGAATTACTATGGGGGATGAATTACTATATGGGGGATGAATTACTATGGGGGATGAATTACTATATGGGGGATGAATTACTATGGGGGATGAATTACTATGGGGGATGAATTACTATATGGGGGATGAATTACTATATGGGGGATGAATTACTATGGGGGATGAATTACTATATGGGGGATGAATTACTAGGGGGGATTAATTACTATGGGGGATGAATTACTATATGGGGGATGAATTACTATGGGGGATGAATTACTATATGGGGGATTAATTACTATGGGGGATGAATTACTATATGGGGGATGAATTACTATATGGGGGATGAATTACTATGGGGGATGAATTACTATATGGGGGATGAATTACTATATGGGGGATGAATTACTATGGGGGATGAATTACTATATGGGGGATGAATTACTATGGGGGATGAATTACTATATGGGGGATGAATTACTATATGGGGGATGAATTACTATAGGGGGGATGAATTACTATAGGGGGGATGAATTACTATATGGGGGATTAATTACTATGCTTACTATGGGGGAATATTACTATACTTACTATGGATGACACATACACATCATTCATCTACTCTTGGTCCGGCCCCTGGGTCCAATTATAAAATACTTTATTATTTCATAATAAAGTAATTATAAAATAATTTCTTTGTGTTTGATTCCTATTCAAGAGAATTACTTTATATATAGTCAATATAGGCACAGAGGTAAATTTTTTTAACATTTTCTAATGGTGGTGTGCCTCGTGATTTTTTTCATGAAAAAAGTGTGCCTTTGCACAAAAAAGGTTGAAAAACACTGATCTAGACATCAATGATCTCCAGGTGTGGAATGGTTCATCTAAACATCAATGATCTCCAGGTGTGGGAGGGTTCATCTAGACATCAACGATCTCCAGGTGTGGGAGGGTTCATCTAGACATAGATCTCCAGGTGTGGGAGGGTTCATCTAGGCATTAACGATCTCCAGGTGTGGAAGGGTTCATCCAGACATCAACAATCTCCAGGTGTGGGAGGGTTCATCTAGACATAGATCTCCAGGTGTGGGAGGGTTCATCTAGACATTAACAATCTCCAGGTGTGGAAGGGTTCATCCAGACATCAACAATCTCCAGGTGTGGGAGGGTTCATCTAGACATAGATCTCCAGGTGTGGAAGGGTTCATCCAGACATTAATGATCTCCAGGTGTGGAAGGGTTCATCTAGACATAGATCTCCAGGTGTGGAAGGGTTCATCTAGACATAGATCTCCAGGTGTGGGAGGGTTCATCTAGACATTAACAATCTCCAGGTGTGGAATGGTTCATCTAGGCATTAACGATCTCCAGGTGTGGAAGGGTTCATCTAGGCATTAACGATCTCCAGGTGTGGAAGGGTTCATCTAGACATCAATGATCTCCAGGTGTGGAATGGTTCATCTAGACATCAACGATCTCCAGGTGTGGAATGGTTCATCTAGACATTAACGATCTCCAGGTGTGGAAGGGTTCATCTAGGCATTAACGATCTCCAGGTGTGGAAGGGTTCATCTAGACATCAATGATCTCCAGGTGTGGAATGGTTCATCTAGACATCAACGATCTCCAGGTGTGGAAGGGTTCATCTAGACATCAACGATCTCCAGGTGTGGAATGGTTCATCTAGACATCAACGATCTCCAGGTGTGGAATGGTTCATCTAGACATCAACGATCTCCAGGTGTGGAATGGTTCATCTAGGCATTAACGATCTCCAGGTGTGGAAGGGTTCATCTAGGCATTAACGATCTCCGGGTGTGGAAGGGTTCATCTAGACATCAATGATCTCCGGGTGTGGAAGGGTTCATCTAGACATCAACGATCTCCGGGTGTGGGAGGGTTCATCTAGACATCAACGATCTCCGGGTGTGGGAGGGTTCATCTAGACATCAACGATCTCCGGGTGTGGGAGGGTTCATCTAGACATCAACGATCTCCGGGTGTGGAAGGGTTGATCTAGACATTAACGATCTCCGGGTGTGGAATGGTTCATCTAGACATCAATGATCTCCAGGTGTGGGAGGGTTCATCTAGACATCAACGATCTCCAGGTGTGGAAGGGTTCATCAAGGCATTAACGATCTCCGGGTGTGGAAGGGTTCATCTAGACATAGATCTCCAGGTGTAGGAGGGTTCATCTAGGCATTAACGATCTCCAGGTGTGGGAGGGTTCATCTAGGCATTAACGATCTCCAGGTGTGGGAGGGTTCATCTAGGCATTAACAATCTCCAGGTGTGGAAGGGTTCATCTAGACATAGATCTCCAGGTGTGGAAGGGTTCATCTAGGCATTAACGATCTCCAGGTGTGGAAGGGTTCATCTAGACATAGATCTCCAGGTGTGGAAGGGTTCATCTAGGCATTAACGATCTCCAGGTGTGGAAGGGTTCATCTAGGCATTAACGATCTCCAGGTGTGGAAGGGTTCATCTAGGCATTAACGATCTCCGGGTGTGGAAGGGTTCATCTAGACATCAATGATCTCCAGGTGTGGAAGGGTTCATCTAGGCATTAGCGATCTCTAGGTGTGGAAGGGTTCATCTAGACATTAACGATCTCCAGGTGTGGAAGGGTTCATCTAGACATTAACGATCTCCAGGTGTGGAAGGGTTCATCTAGGCATTATCGATCTCCGGGTGTGGAAGGGTTCATCTAGGCATTAGCGATCTCTAGGTGTGGAAGGGTTCATCTAGGCATTAGCGATCTCCAGGTGTGGAAGGGTTCATCTAGGCATTAACGATCTCCAGGTGTGGAAGGGTTCATCTAGGCATTAACGAGCTCCAGGTGTGGAAGGGTTCATTTAGGCATTAACGATCTCCAGGTGTGGAAGGGTTCATCTAGGCATTAACGATCTCCAGGTGTGGAAGGGTTCATCTAGGCATTAGCGATGTCCAGGTGTGGAAGGGTTCATCTAGGCATTAACGAGCTCCAGGTGTGGAAGGGTTCATCTAGGCATTAACTATCTCCAGGTGTGGAAGGGTTCATCTAGGCATTAGCGATCTCCAGGTGTGGAAGGGTTCATCTAGACATTAACGATCTCCAGGTGTGGAAGGGTTCATCTAGACATTAACGATCTCCGGGTGTGGAAGGGTTCATCTAGACATTAACGATCTCCAGGTGTGGAAGGGTTCATCTAGGCATTAACGATCTCAGGTGTGGAAGGGTTCATCTAGGCATTAGCGATCTCCAGGTGTGGAAGGGTTCATCTAGACATTAACGATCTCCAGGTGTGGAAGGGTTCATCTAGACATTAACGATCTCCAGGTGTGGAAGGGTTCATCTAGACATTAACGATCTCCAGGTGTGGAAGGGTTCATCTAGACATTAGCGATCTCCAGGTGTGGAAGGGTTCATCTAGACATTAACGATCTCCAGGTGTGGAAGGGTTCATCTAGGCATTAGCAATCTCCAGGTGTGGAAGGGTTCATCTAGGCATTAGCGATCTCCGGGTGTGGAAGGGTTCATCTAGGCATTAGCGATCTCCAGGTGTGGAAGGGTTCATCTAGGCATTAGCGATCTCCAGGTGTGGAAGGGTTCATCTAAGACGAGAATATTGCAGATGAAAACATTTTGTTACATTTATTCGATGTAAGAGCGATGATTGACCTAATTTGTCTATTTCATGTCCCGTTAAATGGATTACAAGTAAAAAAACCCTAATTACAGATGAACGTTATCCGGGGCTGGCGGCCCGTTTGCTCTGGAAATGTACAGATTGGTAATGTGCCCTATTAGTGGCGGTGAACGTTTTGCGGTGAATTGGTGTCATCGGCCTTCCTGGTTACCAGCGTCTCTCCCAGAATCCAGCGCCATCTGTATTGCACCTGACAAATGTATCCTCGGGAGGGGAGACATATGCTTTGCTGTACATGGCTCTTCACCCGTCTCATGAGGAAAACATAAGGCCGATGTTCAAACGAATTTAGGGAACCCCACAATACCGAGGTCCCCTCACAGTTTTTGGTACATTTTAATCGTCTCGTAACATTTCCAATCACATATATACGTATGTTTGTGGATTTTATTCCCTAACAATTCCTGTATATTTTTCTGCCCGAGGAAGAACGCTAAACATTTTTAACCCCTTCTTGCCGAAGGGTAAAGCAAATGTAAATGCCTAAGCACAATTTTGCAACTTTGACACGTGTTAGAAAAGCCGTCAATATCATCACAGCTACTTTATCAAGGTGGATTATACCGCGTTTTGTATGGATAGATTGGGGTTTCATTGGATGGTACTTGGTACACCATATTGCCAAAAGTATTGGTCCCGCCCCCTCCCAATCATGTGATTCAGGTGTTCCAATCCCTTCCCAATCATTTGATTCAGATGTTCCCATCCCCTCCATATCATGTGATTCAGGTGTTCCAATCCCTTCCCAATCATGTGATTTAGATGTTCCCATCCCCTCCATATCAGGTGATTCAGGTGTTTCAATCCCCTCCAAATCATGTGATTCAGATGTTCCCATCCCCTCCATATCATGTGATTCAGGTGTTCAAATCCCCTCCCAATCATGTGATTCAGGTGTTCCAATCCCCTCCATATCATGTGATTCGGGTGTTCCAATCCCCTCCATATCATGTGATTCGGGTGTTCCAATCCCCTCCATATCATGTGATTCGGGTGTTCCAATCCCCTCCCAATCATGTGACTCGGGTGTTCCAATCCCTTCCTAATCATGTGAGTCAGGTGTTCCAATCCCCTCCATATCATGGGATTCAGGTGTTCCAATCCCTTCCCAATCATGTGATTCAGGTGTTACAATCCCCTCCATATCATGTGATTCAGGTGGTCCAATCCCCTCCATGGACACAGGTGTATACAATCAAGCCCCTAGGCATGCAGACGGCTTCTACAAACATTGGTGAAAGAATGGGTCGCTCTCAGGAGCTCAGTGACTCCAAGCGTGGTCCCGTGATAGGTGGCCACCTGGGCAATAAGTCCATCCGTGACATTTCCTGGCTACTAAATATTCCACGGCCAACTGTTAGTGGGATTATAACAAAGTGGAAGCCACTGGGAACAACAGCCACTCAGCCACCAAGTGGTAGGCCACGTCACATGACAGGGCGGGGTCAGCGCATGCTGAAGCGCACAGTGCGCAGAAGTCACCAACTGTCTGCAGAGTCAATAGCTAAAGACCTCCAAACTTGGTGTGGCCTTCAGATGAGCCCAACAACAGTGCGTAGAGAGCTTCATGGAATGGGTTTCCATGGCCGAGCAGCTGCATCCAAGCCTTCCATCACCAAGTGCAATGCAAAGCGTTGGATGTCTTGGTGTAAAGCACGCCGCCACTGGACTCTAGAGCAGAGGAGACGTGTTCTCTGGAGTGACCAATCACGCTTTTCTGTCTGGCAATCCGATGGACGTGTCTGGGTTTGGCGGTTACCAGGAGAACGGTACTTGCCTGACTGCGCTGTGCCAAGTGTAAAGTTTGGTGGAGGGGGATTATGGTGTGGGGGTGTTTTTCAGGGGTTGGGTTGGCCCCCTAGTTCCAGTGAAGGGAACTCTTAAGGCGACATTTTGGACAATTTCTTGCCCCCAACTTTGTGGGAGGAGTTTGGGGATGGCCCCTTCCTGTTCCAACATGACTGCGCACCAGTGCACAAAGCAAGGTCCATAAAGACATGGAGGAGCCAGTTTGGGGTGGAGGAACTTGACTGTCCTGCACAGAGTCCTGACCTCAACCCCATAGAACACCTTTGGGATATTATACAGATGATAATGGTGCGGGAAACTGTCAGGAGTGGCGTGCGTCACATTAACCAAGCAGATAGGCGTGTTTCGGGTCTCTCTGCGTCCCTAGAGCAGGTCTCCCCCTAGTTACCGGAGGGAATGCGGCGGTACAGCCACAGATTCCCACCAAGCCTGACCTGTCCATAGACAGCTCACATCCCTCTCTCTGCCCGCGCAGTGATTACTCTACACAAGCAGAGCCTGCAGGGTGAACAACTAGAGATGTCTATGACGGAAACACTTTTGTTTTGTTTCAGATTTGTCTGATATGTTAATCATTTTGTTTTGTCACCTCTTGTTATGTTGGAATGATTATTTTCAGAATTTGTTTTGTATACTCATCGTTCTCAGATCAATAAAAAAAAAAAATCTAATTTTTATATTTGAATTTCGGAAGACGGCCGTATTCATTCTGTTTTATTTTACTCTATTCTATTTTTTTCTGTTCTGTTTCATTCTCTTTTGTGTGATTCAATTCTATTCTATTCTATTTTGTTTGATTCTATTCTTTTCTATTCTATTCTATTATATTCCTTTATTTTCTATTCTATTCTATTTATTGATTACAGGGAGATAGCGCCATCAATTTATGCTGCCCTTTACATATATATATTGTACATTCACATCAGTCCCCGCCCCTGAGGAGCGTACAATCTAAGGTCCCTAACTCACATTCATACATACACATACTAGGGACAATTTAGACAGGAGCCAATTATCCTCCAGGCATGTCTTTGGAGTGTGGGAGGATCCTTTATTTTCTAGTCTATTCCATTCCATTCTAGTCTATTCTATTCTGTTTGATTCTTTTCTATTTTATTCTATTCTGTTTTATTTTCTTCTATTATTTTATTTTCTATTCTATTCCTTTATTTTCTATTCTATTTATTTATTTCAGGTCCTTATATAGCGCCGTCAATTTACACAGCACTTTACATATATATATTGTGCATTCATATCAGTCCGCGCCCCCGAGGAGCGTACATTCTAAGGTCCCTAATTCACATTCATACATACACAGACTAGGATTAATTTAGACAGGAACCAATTCACCTCCCAGCATGTATTTGGCATGTGGGAGGATCCTTTATTTTCTATTCTATTCTATCTTTTTATATTCTATTCTATAAAGCAGCCTAAGTAGGAATCGTCACTTTTATAGCTTACTGTAGTTATTGCGATATGTTTCCATTCCGATGTCGAATTCATCTTGGAATTCAGATTATAATTTGTTACAGAAATTCGTTCCTATTGTGATTCAGAAATTCAGATCCAACATCTCCGAACAACGAAAATGTTGCCGAAGTTTCTATTAGTAACAAAGCAAATTGCACATGCCTACTGACAACCCTCCTCCTCTGACAACCCTGCTCCTCTGACAACCCTCCTCCTCTGACAACCCTCCTCCTCTGACAACCCTGCTCCTCTGACAACCCTGCTCCTCTGACAACCCTCCTCCTCTGACAACCCTCCTCCTCTGACAACCCTGCTCCTCTGACAACCCTCCTCCTCTGACAACCCTCCTCCTCTGACAACCCTCCTCCTCTGACAACCCTCCTCCTCTGACAACCCTGCTCCTCTGACAACCCTCCTCCTCTGACAACCCTCCTCCTCTGACAACCCTCCTCCTCTGACAACCCTCCTCCTCTGACAACCCTGCTCCTCTGACAACCCTGCTCCTCTGACAACCCTCCTCCTCTGACAATCCTGCTCCTCTGACAACCCTCCTCCTCTGACAACCCTCCTCCTCTGACAACCCTGCTCCTCTGACAACCCTCCTCCTCTGACAACCCTCCTCCTCTGACAACCCTCCTCCTTTGTCAGGGTCCGGATCCCAACCTGCAACCTCTGCAGTGTCTGGCTGCGGCTCTTCTCACTGTGCCGCCTGAGATGCTGGCCAGCTCCCAGTCTTGTCTCTGGTGAACCTTGAACTCTTAGCTCCTCCAATAAATTTTTTTTTGTTTGTCATGTCTTGGTACTTAACCACCTTCTGTCTGGCCGTTGTATGTAAACGGATGGTGGCAGTGCAGGGGCGGGTGGCCATTTATAAACGGCCTCCCCGCCCCCTGCTTGTGCGCACTCCCTGGGACACAGTGGAACACCGATCGTTGTACGGGACCTCTGTGCGAGGTCCCGATCATGTGATCACTGATTGGCCAGTCAGTGATCACATGCAGAGTAGTAAGCAAGATGTCATTTCCTGACATCATTGCTTACTACGTGTGAAATCTGTGAATGATCACAGAGATCACATGGTACAGGGCCATTCACAACAGCCTTGTACCATGTGACAAGCTGTGACCAATCACAGCTCACACAGTATTTCTCAATGGCTGCAAGAATGCAGCCAGAGAGAAGGAGAAATGATTCCTCTTACAGCCTTTATGGGTGTAAAAGCAATCGGTGTAAAAAAAAAAAAATCTTTATCACCCCCGACAAGTAGTACAGTGTCACCATGGTAACACTACTGCTAGGGTGACAGTATGTAAAAAAATAAAATAAAAAATAATATAAACAAAATAAAGAAAAAGTAAGAAAAATGTTTAAAAATTATTATTTTTGGTTATAAACTAATTTGGGTATTTATTTTTTTTACTAAAAAGATAACGGAATAAATTTTGGCTGAGATTTATGATGGAATATTATTTATTTGCAAAATTTTGTAAGAAAAACACTTTTTTTTCAAAATTTTTCGACTTTTTCATTTACATAGCAAAAAAAATAAAAATCCCAGCGGTGAATAAATACCACCAAAATAAAGCTTTATCTGTCTCAAACAAATGCTAAAAGTGTCATATGGGTACAGTGTTGCATGACCGCGCAATTGTCATTCAGAGTGTGATAGCGCTAAAGCTGAAAATTAGTGTGAGGGGCAAGGAGGGGGGGGGGGAAAGTGTCCGGACTGGAAGGGGGGTAAAGTGTCCGGACTGGAAGGGGGGGAAAGTGTCCGGACTGGAAGGGGGGGAAAGTGTCCGAACTGGAAGGGGGGGGGTGTCCGGACTGGAAGGGGGGGAAAGTGTCCGGACTGGAAGGGGGGGGGGAGTGTCCGGACTGGAAGGGGGGGAAGTGTCCGGACTGGAAGGGGGGGAAAGTGTCCGGACTGGAAGGGGGGGGAAGTGTATGGACTGGAAGGGGGGTAAAGTGTCCGGACTGGAAGGGGGGGAAAGTGTCCGGACTGGAAGGGGGGGAAAGTGTCCGAACTGGAAGGGGGGGGGTGTCCGGACTGGAAGGGGGGGAAAGTGTCCGGACTGGAAGGGGGGGGGAAGTGTCCGGACTGGAAGGGGGGGAAAGTGTCCGGACTGGAAGGGGGGGGAAGTGTATGGACTGGAAGGGGGGGGAAGTGTATGGACTGGAAGGGGGGAAAGTGTCCGGACTGGAAGGGGGTGAAAGTGTCCGGACTGGAAGGGGGTGAAAGTGTCCGGACTGGAAGGGGGGGAAAGTGTCCGGACTGGAAGGGGGGGGGGAAGTGTCCGGACTGGAACATAACATTGTTTCTTCTTGTGTTCTTCCACCCAAGCCTCTCCTTTTCCCCCTCACTTCCCTTTGTCATGTACACGGCTCTGTGCAGACTACAAATCCCATAGTCCATGTCAGGAGTGATCAGGAGAGGGGTGACCACATTCCAACATACAGGGGGACCATGGAGGACGAATGTAGCCACCCTCTAACAGGAAGTCACGCCAGGAATTTGGAGGAGGCCGGGAGCAATAGAAGGGACTTTTTTGACTTAGTGGTTGTAAATCTCCAGAGAAGTGATCGACCTCGGGTCATACACAGAGAGGAAACAAATCCTCCCACATAAGTTGTACCTGTTTATCTGCAGCCTTCTCTTCTCTACATCCTCCTAAAGCACATATTTTACGCAGAATTTCTGGGCTCCGGCAGGCAGGGGGCGGGGATCTGACGTCACACACTGACCGGCATAGAGCTGAGAGCTGAGTGTGATTTGAGCCCTTAGAGGAGGGAACGGACACACCCCCTTCTACAGGGTCTCCTAGGGAATCATGGCTGTCAATCGCCTGCTCCGTGTTGTAGAGGAGGAGGGGCCATGTTGCAGGATTGTCTGGTGTCCCCATAGACGATCAGAAGTGACCCTGAGTGGTGACAGAGGAAGGAGGCAGCAGACAGAAATCCCACCCAGTGCTTTGGATTGCAGCAAGTTCACACTATAGAGGGATGTGCTTTGTTCATTTTTTTATTTCAGAGATTTACAACCAATTTCAGAACATATTCCTGGATAGAATTTATTACACTTTACACTTTAAGTCCTGTAATGCATCGTTACCATGGTGACCAAATTGCTTTCATCCCCGCAAAGCGATGACTCACAAAATGTGAATGAAATGTCACAAATGGCGGCTCTCTGCATGGAGAAACCGAATTACGTTTAAAAAAAAATATCAGGAATGGTTACACCAAAGTCCCCATTAGAGCCCCCCCTTACATCAGAGTCCCCATCAGAGTCCCTCTTACATCAGAGTCCCCATCACAGCCCCCCTTAACATCAGGGTCCCAATCAGAGCCCCCCCCCTAACATCAGGGTCCCCATCAGAGCCCCCCCTAACATCAGGGTCCCCATCAGAGCCCCCCCTTACATCAGCATCCCATAAGAGTCCCTCTTACATCAAGGGTACCCATTAAAGCCCCTCTTACATCAGAGTCCCCATCACAGCCCCCCTAACATCAGGGTCCCCATCAGAGCCCCCCCTAACATCAGGGTCCCCATCAGAGCCCCCCCTTACATCAGGGTCCCCATCAGAGCCACCCCTTACACCAACATCCCATAAGAGTCCCTCTTACATCAAGGGTACACATTAAAGCCCCTCTTACACCAAGGTCCCTATCAGAGTGCCCCCTTACAACAAAGTCCCCATAAGAGTCCCTCCTACATCATGGTCCCCATAAGAGTCCCCCTTACATCAGGGTCCCAATCAGAGTCCCCCTTAAATCACGGTCCCCATAAGAGTCCCCCTTACATCAGGGTCCCAGTCAGAGTCCCCCTTACATCATGGTGCCCATAAAAATCCCTCTTACATTAGGGTCCCCATAAGAGTCCCTCTTACACCAGAGTCCTTATCAGGCCCCCCCCACCCCTTACATCAGGGTCCCCATAAAAGTCCATCATACATTAGGTTCCCCATAAGAGTCCCTCTTTGACCAGGGTCCTTATCAGAGTCCCCCCTACACCAGGGTCTCCATAAGAGTTCCTCTTACACCAGAGACCCCCTCAGAGTGCCCCTTAAATAAGGGTCCCTATAAGAGTCTCTCTTACATCAGGGTCCCAATCAGAGTCCCCCTTACATCATGGTCCCCATAAGAGTCCCCCTTACATCATGGTCCCCATAAGAGTCCCCCTTACATCAGGGTCCCCATAAGAGACCCTTTTACATCAAGGTCCCTATCAGAGTCCCCCCTTACACCAGAGTCCCCATAAGAGTCCCTCTCACATCAGATTCCCCATAAGAGTCCCCCTTACATCAGGGTCCCCATAAGAGTCCCTCTCACATCAGATTCCCCATTAGAGTCCCCCTTACATCAGGGTGCCCATAAAAATCTTTCTTACATTAGGGTCCCCATAAGAGTCCCTCTTACACCAGAGTCCTTATCAGGCCCCCCCCACCCCTTACATCAGGGTCCCCATAAAAGTCCATCATACATTAGGTGTCCCATAAGAGTCCCTCTTAGACCAGGGTCCTTATCAGAGTCCCCCCTTACACCAGGGTCTCCATAAGAGTTCCTCTTACACCAAAGTCCCCCTCAGAGTGCCCCTTAAATAAGGGTCCCTATAAGAGTCTCTCTTACATCAGGGTCCCCATCAGAGTGCCCCTTTAAGTCAGGGTCCCCATAAGAGTCCCTCTTACACCAAAGTACCCATTAGAGTCCCCCTTACATCAGGGTGCCCATAAAAATCCCTCTTACATTAGGGTCCTCAAAAGAGTCCCTCTTACACCAAAGTCCTTATCAGCCCCCCCCCCCCTTACATCAGGGTCCCCATGAAAGTCCATCTTACATTAGGATCCCCATAAGAGTCCCTCTTAGACCAGGGTCCTTATCAGAGTCCCCCCTTACACCAGAGTCTCCATAAGAGTCTCTCTTACATCAGGGTCCCCATCATAGTGTCCCTTTTAGTCAGGGTCCCCATTAGAGTCCCTCTTACATCAGGGTCCCCACTAGAGTCCATCTTACATCAGAATCTTAAATGTCTAAAAACTGCCCAAAACTTGTATACAAGGCAGTGGCTGCCATTTGGTTACACCAAGCCCCAGGTGTTCACCATTACAACCTTCTAGCCGCCGGTGTCCTGACAACCAATGACATCATCAGTTGATAAGGAGGATGTCGGTTGTCTGCACAGAATCCTAGTCTGACCCTCCCCCACCCCTCTCCATCAGTGCCGGGGTCACATTAGCTCAGTGATGGAGAACAACTGAGGGAGAGGAGAAACATGGGAATACTAGTCAAGACCAGTGTGCAAAAGTGTAGAATGGGGGGGCTCAGGACTGTCCATAATTATAAAGGGTGCCTTGGGACTGTCCATTCTTTTAAAGGGTGCCTCAAGACCGTCCATAATTTTAAAGGGTGCCTCAAGACCGTCCATGATTTTAAAGGGTGCCTCAAGACCGTCCATAATTTTAAAGGGTGCCTCAAGACCGTCCATAATTTTAAAGGGTGCCTCAAGACCATCCATAATTTTAAAGGGTGCCTCGGGACCGTCCATAATTTTAAAGGGTGCCTCGGGACCGTCCATAATTTTAAAGGGTGCCTCGGGACTGTCCATAATTTTAAAGGGTGCCTCGGGACTGTCCATAATTTTAAAGGGTGCCTCAGGACTGTCCATAATTTTATAGGGTGCCTCAGGACTGTCCATAATTTTAAAGGGTGCCTCAGGACTGTCCATAATTTTAAAGGGTCCTTCGGGACTGTCCATTACTTTACAGGGTGCCATGACTGAAAAAAAAGGTTGATAAAGAAATGGAACCCTCACATCATTTAACAGGCAACATAAAATCCAGCCAATGCCAGGAAATGTCGGGTTGGAAATATTATTTCTTGCCAATAAACAGACCCTGAACAGGACTTGTGGTTCTTCTGCGTGGTCAAAGCAGACATCGGTTGGACATGGTTTGGTTGAGCACCTGAAATGGTGGGAAGTGGTAGGAACGGGCCGTTCTTTGTGTGACCTTTGCGTTGGGTCGGCTCCGGTATGGAATGTTCCGATTATTGTCATCGTCTGCCAGTAACATCCTTACAAAGAGTCTTTGCTGAGATCCCGTCACCTCGCACCAGGAACATCTAGAGGAGGTTGTGTCTTCTCATTGTTGCTTGTCTTGTCCCAGACGAGGAGAATCGACCCATTTGCTGGGAATGGTTTCGTAATCCAACAGTCACAATCATAGTTTTAAAGGGTGTCTCAAAACTGTCCAGAATTTTAAAGGGTACCTCAAAACTGTCCAGAATTTTAAAGGGTGCCTTGACTGAAAAAAGGTTGAGAAACACTGGCCTACGCTACGAAGATGATACTTGTGAAAAAAATATTAACATTTAAAAATGGAACCCTCACATCGTTTAACAGGCAACATAAAATCGAGCCAATGCCAGGAAATATCGGGTTGGAAATATTACTTCTTGCCAATAAATCAATCCTGAACAGGACCAGTTGTTCTCCTGCGTGGTTGAAGCTGATGTCGGTTGGACATGGTTTGGTTGAGCACCTGAAATGGTGGGAAGTGGTAGGAACGGGCCGTTCTTCGTGTGACCTTTGCGTTGGGTTGGCTCCGGTATGGAATGTTCCGATTATTGTCATCGTCTGCCAGTAACATCCTTACAAAGAGTCTTTGTGAGATCCCGTCACCTCGCACCAGGAACATCTAGAGGAGGTTGTGTCTTCTCATTGTTGCTTGTCTTGTCCCAGACGAGGAGAATCTACCCATTTGCCGGGAATGGTTTGGTAATTCAAGAATCACAATCATAATTTTAAAGGGTGCCTCAAAACTGTCCATAATTTTAAAGGGTGCCTCGGGACTGTCCAAAATTTTAAAGGGTGCCTCAAGGCTGTCCATCAGTTTAAAAGGTGCCTCAAGACTGCCCATAATTTTAAAGGGTGCCTCAAGACTGTTCATAATTTTAAAGGGTGCCTCAAGACTGTCTATACTTTCAAAGGGTGCCTCAAGGCTGTCCATCAGTTTAAAAGGTGCCTCAAGACTGCCCATAATTTTAAAGGATGCCTCAAGACTGTTCATAATTTTAAAGGGTGCCTCAAGACTGTCTATACTTTTAAAGGGTGCCTCAAGGCTGCCCATAATTATAAAGGGTGCCTCAAGACTGTCTATACTTTTAAAGGGTGCCTCAAGACTGCCCATAATTTTAAAAGGTGCCTCAAGATTGTCCATCAGTTTAAAGGGTGCCTTGACTGAAAAAAGGTTGATAAAGAAATGGAACCCTCACATCATTTAACAGGCAACATAAAATCCAGCCAATGCCAGGAAACATCGGCTTGGAAATATTATTTCTTGCCAATAAATCAATCCTGAACAGGACTGGTGGTTCTCCTGCATGGTTGAAGCAGACATTGGTTGGACATGGTTTGGTTAAGCACCTGAAATGGTGGGAAGTGGTAGGAACGGGCCGTTCTTTGTGTGACCTTTGCGTTGGGTCGGCTCCGGTATGGAATGTTCCGATTATTGTCATCGTCTGCCAGTAACATCCTTACAAAGAGTCTTTGTGAGATCCCGTCACCTCGCACCAGGAACATCTAGAGGAGGTTGTGTCTTCTCATTGTTGCTTGTCTTGTCCCAGACGGGGAGAATCTACCCATTTGCTGGGAATGGTTTGGTAATTCAAGAATCACAATCATAATTTTAAAGGGTGCCACAAAACTGTCAAGAATTTTAAAGGGTGCCTCGGGACTGTCCATCATTTTAAAGGGTGCCTCAAGACTGTCTATACTTTTAAAGGGTGCCTCGGGACTGGCCATCATTTTAAAAGGGTGCCTCGGGACTGGCCATCATTTTAAAGGGTGCCTCAAGGCTGTCCATCATTTTAAAGGGTGCCTTGACTGAAAAAAGGTTGATAAAGAAATGGAACCCTCATATCATTTAACAGGCAACATAAAATCCAGCCAATGCCAGGAAACATCGGGTTGGAAATATTATTTCTTGCCAATAAATCAATCCTGAACAGGACTGGTTGTTCTCCTGCGTGGTTGAAGCTGACGTCGGTTGGACATGGTTTGGTTGAGCACCTGAAATGGTGGGAAGTGGTAGGAACGGGCCGTTCTTCGTGTGACCTTTGCGTTGGGTCGGCTCCGGTAATTGTCATCGTCTGCCAGTAACATCCTTACAAAGAGTCTTTGTGAGATCCCGTCACCTCGCACCAGGAACATCTAGAGGAGGTTGTGTCTTCTCATTGTTGCTTGTCTTGTCCCAGACGAGGAGAATCGACCCATTTGCCGGGAATGGTTTGGCGATCCAACAATCACAATGTATTCAGGTGTTCTTTGTTCCCCGAGGCCGCCCCGGGTTTTTTTCATGATACATTCTAATGTATTAGCCATGGTGACCTTTAAACATCTCTTCTTCTGAAGCTTCATCTCACTGGAGCTCTTCTGTGCTTTTTTTTTTCTGAAGGAATCTAGACGTCGGTCCTTGGTATGGAAAGAAAAAAAAAAAAAAATCGCAGCCGTGAATGAGTGATATGTCTCAGGAATTTGGGGATTTATACAAAGGTTAGACTTTATTAAAGAGACCTTTACTTTGTTTTAAATGTCACGGGTCCACCTGGCCGTGTCGGGATAATGCTCCTGTGTGCTGAGCCGTCATGTCTCCGTCAGATATGTCGTCCCGGAGGATAATGAGTTTTGCTGAGAGCCGGGCAACTCTGGGAGACTGGAGAGTGTATTTGTAGTGGGAGAAAACCGGCTTCAGATATAAATGAAGTCTATACATAGGGAGGAGAGAATCGCGGCTTTGTTACATCAGTCTGCCGGAAAAAAGACAAAAGTACATCCAGTTCAACCATAAAAAAAGTTATAATCCGACACCTACAGGTGATCCAGAGCAGGGTCCCCAAACTGCGGCCAGATGGGGCCCTTTGCTTGCCTTTATCCGGCCCCTGGGGTGCTATTTCTCCACCGATACCAACAATCGGGCATAATTCCCCCCATTTACACCAATGAAGGGAGCACAACGCCTTCCAATGACACCAGCGATGGGGCACCATTCCTCCCAATGACACCAGTGATGGGGCGCTATTCCTCCCACTGACACCAATGATGGGGTGCTATTCCTCCCACTGACACCAATGATGGGGCGCTATTCCTCCCACTGACACCAATGATGGGACGCTATTCCTCCCACTGACACCAATGATGGGGCAGTATTCCTCCCACTGACACCAATGATGGGGCACTATTCCTCCCACTGACACCAATGATGGGGCACTATTCCTCCCACTGACACCAATGATGGGGCAGTATTCCTCCCACTGACACCAATGATGGGGCACTATTCCTCCCACTGACACCAATGATGGAGCGCTATTCCTCCCACTGACACCAATGATGGGGCACTATTCCTCCCACTGACACCAATGATGGGGCGCTATTCCTCCCACTGACACCAATGATGGGACGCTAATCCTCCCACTGACACCAATGATGGGGCGCTATTCCTCCCACTGACACCAATGATGGGGCACTATTCCTCCCACTGACACCAATGATGGGGCACTATTCCCCCCACTGACACCAATGATGGGACACTATTCATCCCACTGACACTAATGATGGGACACTATTCCTCCCACTGACACCAATGATGGGGCACTATTCCTCCCACCGACACCAATGATGGAGCACTATTCCTCCCACTGACACCAATGATGGGGCACTATTCATCCCACTGACACCAATGATGGGGCACTATTCCTCCCACTGACACCAATGATGGGGCACTATTCCTCCTACTGACACCAATGATGGGGCACTATTCATCCCACTGACACTAATGATGGGACACTATTCCTGCCACTGACACCAATGATGGGGCACTATTCCTTCCACTGACACCAATGATGGGGCACTATTCCTCCCACTGACACCAATGATGGGGCACTATTCCTCCCACTGATACCAATGATGGGGCACAATGCCTCCCACTGACACCAATGATGGGGCACTATTCCTCCCACTGACACCAATGATGGGGCACTATTCCTCCCACTGACACCAATGATGGGGCACTATTCCTCCCACTGACACCAATGATGGGGCACTATTCCTCCCACTGACACCAATGATGGGGCACTATTCCTCCCACTGACACCAATGATGGGGCACTATTCCTCCCACTGACACCAATGATGGGGCACTATTCCTCCCACTGATACCAATGATGGGGCACAATGCCTCCCAATGATGGGGCACAATTCCTCCCAATGACACCAAAGATGGGGTCCAATGGCATCAATGATGGGGCACAATTCCTCCCACTGATACCAATGATGGGGCACTATTCCTCCCACTGACACCAATTATGGGGCACTATTCCTCCCACTGATACCAATGATGGGGCACAATGCCTCCCAATGATGGGGCACAATTCCTCCCAATGACACCAAAGATGGGGTCCAATGGCATCAATGATGGGGCACAATTCCTCCCAATGATGGGGCACAATTCCTTTGACTGACACCAAACAATACAGCATTATTTTTTCCCACTGATGTCGGGACCTTTTCTACTGGCTACAGTCCAGCCCCTCTAAAATCTGAAGGACAGTAAACTGGCCCTTTGTTTAGAAAGTTTGGAGACCCCTGATCCAGAGGAAGGCAAAAATCCCAGCAAAGCACGATCCAATCTCCTCCTGCAGGGAAAACATTCCTTCCTGATCCCCCGAGAGGCAATCAGATATTCCCTGGATCAATAATCGGATATTCCCGGGATCAATATTCGGATATTCCCTGGATCAATAATCGGATATTCCCTGGATCAATAATCGGATATTCCCTGGATCAATATTCGGATATTCCCTGGATCAATATTCGGATATTCCCGGGATCAATAATCGGATATTCCCTGGATCAATAATCGGATATTCCCTGGATCACCTTTCCCTATAAATGTTCTATCCAGTTATATTCTGTGTATCCAAGAAAGAATCCAGGACTTTCCTCCAGCAATCCACTGAGCTGGCCACACCCAACTCTGGAGGGAGTCTATTCCACATTCTCAGCTCTTACTGTGAAGAAACCTTTCCGTGTTTGGAGATTACAATGATACGTGAACAAAAATGAGCTGCATGGTCGAGTTGCCAGAAAGAAGCCTTTATTGCACCAATTATTTTCTGTAGCAACGTGAGGAGAAACTGACGGCTCGGTTGGTTGAATTTCGAAATCAATGGTGGTGACAACAGATTACAAAACGTACGAAATTTCCGATTTTCTAAAGAAAATTTGTTTGGAATTGGACCCGTGTGGCCGGCATAACTATGTATTGTGCACAACCAGCTGCCAGGGGTGTGGGGGAGAGGCGCTTGTCCCCATCAACATGGTGAGAAGGTGGGGGGCTTATTGGAATCTGGAAGCCTCCATTTAACAAGGGGAGCCCCCTGATCCAGGGCCCCCCCATGTGAATAAGTATGGGGTATAGATCCCTCATCAATACCGATGACTGTCCACCTGTACTCAGTGCCGCCCACCTGTACTCAGTGCCACCCACCTGTACTCAGTGCCACCCACCTGTACTCAGTGCCGCCCACCTGTACTCAGTGCCGCCCACCTGTACTCAGTGCCGCCCACCTGTGCCCATCAGTGCCGCCCATCTGTGCTCATCAGTGAAGCCCACCTGTGCTCATCAGTGCCACCCACCTTTACCCATCAGTGCCGCCCACCTGTGCTCATCAGTGCCACCCACCTGTGCTCATCAGTGCCGCCCACCTGTGCTCATCAGTGCCGCCCACCTGTGCTCATCAGTGCCGCCCACCAGTGCTCATCAGTGCCACCCACCTGTACCCATCAGTGCCGCCCGCCTGTGCCCATCAGTGTCGCCCACCTGTGCTCATCAGTGCCACCCACCTGTACCCATCAGTGCTGCCCACCTGTGCTCATCAGTGCCGCCCACCTGTGCTCATCAGTGCCACTCACCTGTACCCATCAGTGCCGCCCACCTGTACCCATCAGTGCTGCCCACCTGTGCTCATCAGTGCCACTCACCTGTACCCATCAGTGAAGCCCACCTGTGCCCATTAGTGCCACCCACCTGTGCCCATCAGTGCCACCCACCTGTACCCATCAGTGCCACCCACCTGTGCCCATCAGAGTTTCCCACCTGTGCCACCCACCTGTACTCAGTGCCACCCACCTGTGCCCATCAGTGTTGCCCACCTGTGCCACCCACATGTGCCCATCAGTGCCACCCACTTGTGCCCATCAGTGTCGCCCACCTGTCCTACCCACCTGTGCCAATCAGTGCCAGCCACCTGTACCCATCAGTGCCGCCCACCTGTGTCCATCAGTGTCGCCCACCTGTGCCACCCACCTCTACCCATCAGTGCCACCCACCTGCGCCCATCAGTGTTGCCCACCTGTGCCCATCAGTGTCGCTCACCTGTCCTACCCACCTGTGCCCATCAGTGCCACCCACCTGTACCCATCAGTGCCACCCACCTGTACCATCAGTGTCGCCCACCTGTGCCACCCACCTGTACATATCAGTGCTGCCCACCTGTGCCCATCAGTGTTGCCCACCTGTGCCACCCACCTGTACTCATCAGTGCTGCCCACCTGTGCCCATCAGTGCCACCCACCTGTGCTCATCAGTGTTGCCCACCTGTGCCACCCACTTGTGCCCATCAGTTCCACCCACCTGTGCTCATCAGTGTCACCCACCTGTGCCACCCACCCGTACCACCCAACTATACCCATCAGTGCTGCCCACCTGTGCCCATCAGTGCCACCCACCTGTAGGCAGGAAGGGGGTAGAAGTGTCCTGTAGGCAGGAAGGGGGTAGAAGTGCCCTGTAGGCAGGAAGGGGGTAGAAGTGCCCGGTAGGCAGGAAGGGGGTAGAAGTGTCCTGTAGGCAGGAAGGGGGTAGAAGTGTCCTGTAGGCAGGAAGGGGGTAGAAGTGCCCTGTAGGCAGGAAGGGGGTAGAAGTGCCCGGTAGGCAGGAAGGGGGTAGAAGTGTCCTGTAGGCAGGAAGGGGGTAGAAGTGCCCTGTAGGCAGGAAGGGGGTAGAAGTGCCCTGTAGGCAGGAAGGGGGTAGAAGTGCCCTGTAGGCAGGAAGGGGGTAGAAGTGCCCGGTAGGCAGGAAGGGGGTAGAAGTGTCCTGTAGGCAGGAAGGGGGTGACAGTGCCTGTAGGCAGGAAGGGGGTAGAAGTGGCCGGTGGGCAGGAAGGGGGTAGAAGTGGCCGGGGGGCAGGAAGGTGGTAGAAGCACCCAGTAGGCAGGAAGGGGGTAGAAGTGCCCTGTAGGCAGGAAGGGGGTAGAAGTGCCCTGTAGGCAGGAAGGGGGTATAAGCACCCTGTAGGCAGGAAGGGGGTAGAAGTGCTCTGTAGGCAGGAAGGGGGTAGAAGTGTCCGGTAGGCAGGAGGGGGTAGAAGTGCCCTGTAGGCAGGAAGGGGGTAGAAGTGTCCTGTAGGCAGGAAGGGGGTAGAAGTGCCCTGTAGGCAGGAAGGGGGTAGAAGTGCCCGGTAGGCAGGAAGGGGGTAGAAGTGGCCGGTAATTGCACTTTGCCACTCTCTCTGGTGTCGGTTGGAACTATCAGCACTTTCTGAGGAGGAGAGAAGTTGGTTCAGCCCATGTTCACATACATGCGGTGCGTTATATCACATGTGATGTGTGTGCGGTGTATCATGTGATGTGTGTGCGGTGTATCATGTGATGTGTGTGCGGTGCGGTATATCACATGTGATGTGTGTGCGGTGCGGTATATCATGTGATGTGTGTGCGGTGTATCATGTGATGTGTGTGCGGTGTATCATGTGATGTGTGTGCGGTGTATCATGTGATGTGTGTGCGGTGTATCATGTGATGTGTGTGCGGTGTATCATGTGATGTGTGTGCGGTGTATCATGTGATGTGTGTGCGGTGTATCATGTGATGTGTGTGCGGTGCGGTATATCATGTGATGTGTGTGCGGTGCAGTTGGAGGCGCACATTATGTATGACTCTAATAGCACCAATAACACGCAGGACCCTCTTGTAGTCGGCACCAGGATTGGATCGCACGGTACTGACACCTCTGGGATCCGATTCTGCACTTTGTGCCACATGACCGGGCGGCGATTCTGATGCGGAATTTGCACAGAAAGACGCTGAGAATTCCACATCCGTGTGAACACGGGCACAGAGAGCACAACAGTCATGGCCATAATCCCCCCCCCCCCCCCCCGACAATCCCTGCGATGACCAACGATCGGCGTTCTCCTGATTATTCCTCCTGTTGGTGACACAAAAATGTGGAGAAACAAAAAGCCAAATCTGCCCATCGCAGGGCCGGCACACCGGGCTCCACTCTGAGAGGCACCACCCTGGAGGGGCCCGGATCACAGGGACTGAGGATGACTCCGGGGTCATGGGTGCGGCCAACCAATCGGGGGGGAGCTGAACTCCGGGCCTGGAGGGGTGTACTGATACATTGTTACAGCCAGGACCACCCATGTATATATATTGTACTGGGGGCCCCTCTAGGAGCTGGAGATCACTATAGATACCGCTACTATACACCTACTACACAGCTACTACACTGCTACTACACAGCTACTACACTGCTACTACACTGCTACTACACAGCTACTACACAGCTACTACACCGCTACTACACAGCTACTACACCCCACTACACTGCTACTACACCCCACTACACTGCTACTAGACTGCTACTACACTGCTACTACACAGCTACTACACAGCTACTACACAGCTACTACACAGCTACTACACTGCTAATACACAGCTACTACACAGCTACTACACAGCTACTACACTGCTACTACACAGCTACTACACTGCTACTACACAGCTACTACACTGCTACTACACCCCACTACACAGATACTACACCGCTACTACACAGCTACTACACAGCTACTACACAGCTACTACACTGCTACTACACCCCACTACACAGATACTACACCGCTACTACACAGCTACTACACAGCTACTACACAGATACTACACAGCTACTACACCCCACTACACAGCTACTACACCCCACTACACTGCTACTACACCCCACTACACAGATACTACACAGCTATTACACTGCTAATACACCCCACTACACCGCTACAATACAGCTACTACACAGCTACTACACTGCTACTACACCCCACTACACTGCTACTACACCCCACTACACTGCTACTACGCCCCACTACACTGCTACTACACCCCACTACACTGCTACTACACCCCACTACACTGCTACTACACCCCACTACACTGCTACTATGCCCCACTACACTGCTACTACACCCCACTACACTGCTACTACACCCAACTACACAGATACTACACCCCACTACACTGCTACTACACCACACTACACTGCTACTACACCCCACTACACAGCTACTACACCCCACTACACCGCTACTACACAGCTACTACACCCCACTACACTACTACTACACACCACTACACCGCTACTACACAGCTACTACACTGCTACTACATCCCACTACACTGCTACTACACCAATACTACACTGCTACTACACCCCAATACACTGCTACTACACTGCTACTAGACCCCACTACACTGCTACTAGACCCCACTACACAGCTACTACACCCCACTACATTACTACTACACACCACTACACCGCTACTACACCGCTACTACACAGCTACTACACCCCAATACACTGCTACTACACCGCTACTACACCCCAATACACTGCTACTACACCGCTACTACACCCCAATACACTGCTACTACACCGCTACTACACCCCAATACACTGCTACTACACCGCTACTACACCCCACTACACCGCTACTACACAGCTACTACACCCCACTACGCTGCTACTACACTGCTACTACACCCCACTACACCGCTACTACGCTGCTACTACACCCCACTACACCACTACTACACAGCTACTACACAGCTACTACATCCCACTACACTGCTACTACACCATTACTACACTGCTACTACACTGCTACTAGACCCCACTACACAGCTACTACAACCCACTACATTACTACTACACCCCACTACACCGCTACTACACAGCTACTACACCCCAATACACTGCTACTACACCGCTACTACACCCCACTACACCGCTACTACACACCTACTACACCCCACTACGCTGCTACTACACCCCACTACACCGCTACTACACTGCTACTACACCCCACTACACCGCTACTACGCTGCTACTACACAGCTACTACACCCCACTACACTGCTACTACACCCCACTGCACTGCTACTACATCCCACTACACAGCTACTACACCTCACTACACTGCTACTACACCGCTACTACACAGCTACTACATAGCTACTACACCCCACTACACTGCTACTACACCCCACTACACTACTACTACACCCCACTACACAGCTACTACACCCCACTACACTGCTACTACACCCCACTACACTGCTACTACACCCCACTACACTGCTACTACACCCCACTACACTGCTACTACACTGCTACTACACCCCACTACACTGCTACTACATCCCACTACACTGCTACTGCACCTCTTTACACAGCTACTACACTGCTACTACACCCCACTACACTGCTACTACATCCCACTACACTGCTACTGCACCTCTTTACACAACTACTACACTGCTACTACGCCCCACTACACTGCTACTACACCCCACTACACTGCTACTACACTGCTACTACACCCCACTACACAGCTACTACACCCCACTACACTGCTACTACATCCCACTACACAGCTACTACACCCCACTACACAGCTACTACACCCCACTACACTGCTACTACACCCCACTACACTGCTACTACACTGCTACTACACCCCACTACACAACTACTACATTGCTACTTGTCAGGAATGGACTCAACACTGGTGGTGTGGGCTGCAGTACCAGGGCTGACCAGCGGGTGCTCTCAGCAGCCAGAAGCTCACTCCTGCAATCAGCCAACACCTGGCGCTGATTGCAGGAGGTGTATTTAAGGAATGGCCAGACCTGCAGTCAGTGCCTTGGTGTGTTCCCCATGAGCCCCTGTACCTGGTATCCTGTGTTCCTGCCTAGTTCCTGACCTCTGCTGACCGTCTCCTGTTGAACCCCTGGCTTGCCTGACCACCCTTCTGCCTGTTCCTCTGTACCGCGCTGCCCACATGTTGCTGACCTGGCCTGCCTGACCACGCCTGATGCTACTCAGACGATCCATCCATCCCACACGGATCCAGTCACTACTGTCCAAACCTGCCAGCCCCTTCACATCAGTCTTTCCCCCGGTACCTACCCTCGGCGGATCCCTCTATCACAGTTGGGTGCACTCAGGGGCCGCGACCTGGTCTCAGTCCTGCGCAAAGTCCATCCCCACCATCAGGGGCTCTGGTGAAAGGGCAGACTGGGGCTTAGACTCCGCCCTGGGGAATCCCGTTCTGTGGGTACTAGAGATCCCGCCGGGTGGTGCCTGACAGTACCTAACGGCCCGCCTGACCATTCCACCTCTCCAGCCCTGACTACGCCTGTGTTCCTGAAGCTTGCTACTTCCCTGTGTCAGTCCACACATCTCTGGTCACACCCGGATCCCTGACACTACTACACTGCTACTACACCCCACTACACTGCTACTACACCCCACTACACTGCTACTACACCCCACTACACTGCTACTACACCCCACTACACTGCTACTACACCCCACTACACTGCTACTACACTGCTACTACACCCCACTACACTGCTACTACACCCCACTACACAGCTACTACACCCCACTACACTGCTACTACACTGCTACTACACCCCACTACACTGCTACTACACCCCACTACACAGCTACTACACCCCACTACACAGCTACTACACCCCACTACACTGCTACTACACCCCACTACACAGCTACTACACCCCACTACACTGCTACTACACCCCACTACACTGCTACTACACCCCACTACACTGCTACTACACTGCTACTACACCCCACTACACTGCTACTACACTGCTACTACACTGCTACTACACCCCACTACACTGCTACTACACCCCACTACACTGCTACTACACCCCACTACACTGCTACTACACTGCTACTACACCCCACTACACTGCTACTACACCCCACTACACTGCTACTACACCCCACTACACTGCTACTACACTGCTACTACACCCCACTACACTGCTACTACACCCCACTACACTGCTACTACACCCCACTACACTGCTACTACACTGCTACTACACCCCACTACACTGCTACTACACCCCACTACACTGCTACTACACCCCACTACACTGCTACTACACTGCTACTACACCCCACTACACTGCTACTACACCCCACTACACTGCTACTACACTGCTACTACACCCCACTACACTGCTACTACACCCCACTACACTGCTACTACACCCCACTACACTGCTACTACACCCCACTACACTGCTACTACACCCCACTACACTGCTACTACACTGCTACTACACCCCACTACACTGCTACTACACCCCACTACACAGCTACTACACCCCACTACACTGCTACTACACCCCACTACACAGCTACTACACCCCACTACATAGCTACTACACCCCACTACACTGCTACTACACCCCACTACACAGCTACTACACCCCACTACACAGCTACTACACCCCACTACACTGCTACTACACCCCACTACACAGCTACTACACCCCACTACACTGCTACTACACCCCACTACACTGCTACTACACCCCACTACACTGCTACTACACCCCACTACACTGCTACTACACTGCTACTACACCCCACTACACTGCTACTACACTGCTACTACACTGCTACTACACCCCACTACACTGCTACTACACCCCACTACACTGCTACTACACTGCTACTACACCCCACTACACTGCTACTACACCCCACTACACTGCTACTACACCCCACTACACTGCTACTACACTGCTACTACACCCCACTACACTGCTACTACACCCCACTACACTGCTACTACACCCCACTACACTGCTACTACACTGCTACTACACCCCACTACACTGCTACTACACCCCACTACACTGCTACTACACCCCACTACACTGCTACTACACTGCTACTACACCCCACTACACTGCTACTACACCCCACTACACTGCTACTACACTGCTACTACACTGCTACTACACCCCACTACACTGCTACTACACCCCACTACACTGCTACTACACTGCTACTACACCCCACTACACTGCTACTACACCCCACTACACTGCTACTACACCCCACTACACTGCTACTACACTGCTACTACACCCCACTACACTGCTACTACACCCCACTACACTGCTACTACACCCCACTACACTGCTACTACACTGCTACTACACCCCACTACACTGCTACTACACCCCACTACACTGCTACTACACTGCTACTACACCCCACTACACTGCTACTACACCCTACTACACTGCTACTACACCCCACTACACTGCTACTACACCCTACTACACTGCTACTACACCCCACTACACTGCTACTACACCCCACTACACTGCTACTACACCCTACTACACTGCTACTACACCCCACTACACTGCTACTACACCCCACTACACTGCTACTACACACCACTACACAGCTACTACACCCCACTACACTGCTACTACACCCCACTACACTGCTACTACACCCCAATACACTGCTACTACACTGCTACTACACCCCACTACACTGCTACTACACTGCTACTACACCCCACTACACTGCTACTACACCCAACTACACTGCTACTACACTGCTACTACACCCCACTACACTGCTACTACACCCCACTACACTGCTACTACACCCCACTACACTGCTACTACACCCCACTACACTGCTACTACACCCCACTACACTGCTACTACACTGCTACTACACCCCACTACACTGCTACTACACCCCACTACACTGCTACTACACTGCTACTACACTGCTACTACACCCCACTACACTGCTACTACACTGCTACTACACCCCACTACACTGCTACTACACTGCTACTACACCCCACTACACTGCTACTACACCCCACTACACTGCTACTACACCCCACTACACTGCTACTACACTGCTACTACACCCCACTACACTGCTACTACACCCCACTACACTGCTACTACACCCCACTACACTGCTACTACACTGCTACTACACCCCACTACACTGCTACTACACTGCTACTACACCCCACTACACTGCTACTACACCCTACTACACTGCTACTACACCCCACTACACTGCTACTACACCCTACTACACTGCTACTACACCCCACTACACTGCTACTACACCCTACTACACTGCTACTACACCCTACTACACTGCTACTACACTGCTACTACACCCCACTACACTGCTACTACACCCCACTACACAGCTACTACACCCCACTACACTGCTACTACACCCCACTACACTGCTACTACACCCCATTACACTGCTACTACACCCCACTACACTGCTACTACACTGCTACTACACCCCACTACACTGCTACTACACCCCACTACATTGCTACTACACCCCACTACACTGCTACTACACTGCTACTACACCCCACTACACTGCTACTACACTGCTACTACACCCCACTACACTGCTACTACACCCCACTACACTGCTACTACACTGCTACTACACTGCTACTACACCCCACTACACAGCTACTACACCCCACTACACTGCTACTACACCCCACTACACTGCTACTACACCCCACTACACAGCTACTACACCCCACTACACTGCTACTACACACCACTACACAGCTACTACACCCCACTACACTGCTACTACACCCCACTACACTGCTACTACACCCCAATACACTGCTACTACACCCCACTACACTGCTACTACACCCAACTTCACTGCTACTACACTGCTACTACACCCCACTACACTGCTACTACACCCCAATACACTGCTACTACACCCCACTACACTGCTACTACACCCCACTACACTGCTACCACACCCCAATACACTGCTACTACACCCCACTACACTGCTACTACACTGCTACTACACCCCAATACACTGCTACCACACCCCACTACACTGCTACCACACCCCAATACACTGCTACTACACCCCACTACACTGCCACTACAACCCACTACACAGCCACTACACCCCACTACACTTCTACTACACTGCTACTACACCCCACTACACTGCTACTGCACCCCACTACACTACTACTACACTGCTACTACACCCCACTACACAGCTACTACACCCCACTACACTACTACTACACCCCACTACACTGCTACTACACTGCTACTACACTGCTACTACACTGCTACTACACCCCACTACACTACTACTACACTGCTACTACACCCCACTACACAGCTACTACACCCCACTACACTACTACTACACCCCACTACACTGCTACTACACCCCACTACACAGCTACTACACCCCACTACACTGCTACTACACAGTTACTACACCCCACTACACTGCTACTACACCCCACTACACTGCTACTACACCCCACTACACAGCTACTACACCCCACTACACTGCTACTACACAGTTACTACACCCCACTACACTGCTACTACACCCCACTACACTGCTACTACACAGCTACTACACCCTACACTGCTACTACACCCCACTACACTGCTACTACACTGCTACTACACCCCACTACACTGCTACTACACCCCACTACACTGCTACTACACCCCACTACACAGCTACTACACTGCTACTACACCCCACTACACGGCTACTACACCCCACTACACGGCTACTACACCCCACTACACTGCTGCTACACCCCACTACACTGCTACTACACTGCTACTACACCCCACTACACTGCTACTACACCCCACTACACTGCTACTACACCCCACTACACTACTACTACACCCCACTACACTGCTACTACACCCCACTACACTGCTACTACACCCCACTACACAGCTACTACACCCCACTACACTGCTACTACACAGTTACTACACCCCACTACACTGCTACTACACCCCACTACACTGCTACTACACAGTTACTACACCCCACTACACTGCTACTACACCCCACTACACTGCTACTACACAGCTACTACACCCTACACTGCTACTACACCCCACTACACTGCTACTACACCCCACTACACTGCTACTACACTGCTACTACACCCCACTACACTGCTACTACACTGCTACTACACCCCACTACACTGCTACTACACCCTACTACACTGCTACTACACCCCACTACACTGCTACTACACCCTACTACACTGCTACTACACCCCACTACACTGCTACTACACCCTACTACACTGCTACTACACCCTACTACACTGCTACTACACTGCTACTACACCCCACTACACTGCTACTACACCCCAATACACTGCTACTACACTGCTACTACACCCCACTACACTGCTACTACACTGCTACTACACCCCACTACACTGCTACTACACTGCTACTACACCCCACTACACTGCTACTACACCCCACTACACTGCTACTACACCCCACTACACTGCTACTACACTGCTACTACACCCCACTACACAGCTACTACACCCCACTACACTGCTACTACACCCCACTACACTGCTACTACACCCCATTACACTGCTACTACACCCCACTACACTGCTACTACACTGCTACTACACCCCACTACACTGCTACTACACCCCACTACATTGCTACTACACCCCACTACACTGCTACTACACTGCTACTACACCCCACTACACTGCTACTACACTGCTACTACACCCCACTACACTGCTACTACACCCCACTACACTGCTACTACACTGCTACTACACTGCTACTACACCCCACTACACAGCTACTACACCCCACTACACTGCTACTACACCCCACTACACTGCTACTACACCCCACTACACAGCTACTACACCCCACTACATTGCTACTACACACCACTACACAGCTACTACACCCCACTACACTGCTACTACACCCCACTACACTGCTACTACACCCCAATACACTGCTACTACACCCCACTACACTGCTACTACACCCAACTACACTGCTACTACACTGCTACTACACCCCACTACACTGCTACTACACCCCAATACACTGCTACTACATCCCACTACACTGCTACTACACCCCACTACACTGCTACCACACCCCAATACACTGCTACTACACCCCACTACACTGCTACTACACTGCTACTACACCCCAATACACTGCTACCACACCCCACTACACTGCTACCACACCCCAATACACTGCTACTACACCCCACTACACTGCCACTACAACCCACTACACAGCCACTACACCCCACTACACTTCTACTACACTGCTACTACACCCCACTACACTGCTACTGCACCCCACTACACTACTACTACACTGCTACTACACCCCACTACACAGCTACTACACCCCACTACACTACTACTACACCCCACTACACTGCTACTACACTGCTACTACACTGCTACTACACTGCTACTACACTGCTACTACACCCCACTACACTACTACTACACTGCTACTACACCCCACTACACAGCTACTACACCCCACTACACTACTACTACACCCCACTACACTGCTACTACACCCCACTACACAGCTACTACACCCCACTACACTGCTACTACACAGTTACTACACCCCACTACACTGCTACTACACCCCACTACACTGCTACTACACCCCACTACACAGCTACTACACCCCACTACACTGCTACTACACAGTTACTACACCCCACTACACTGCTACTACACCCCACTACACTGCTACTACACAGCTACTACACCCTACACTGCTACTACACCCCACTACACTGCTACTACACTGCTACTACACCCCACTACACTGCTACTACACCCCACTACACTGCTACTACACCCCACTACACAGCTACTACACTGCTACTACACCCCACTACACGGCTACTACACCCCACTACACGGCTACTACACCCCACTACACTGCTGCTACACCCCACTACACTGCTACTACACTGCTACTACACCCCACTACACTGCTACTACACCCCACTACACTGCTACTACACCCCACTACACTACTACTACACCCCACTACACTGCTACTACACCCCACTACACTGCTACTACACCCCACTACACAGCTACTACACCCCACTACACTGCTACTACACAGTTACTACACCCCACTACACTGCTACTACACCCCACTACACTGCTACTACACCCCACTACACAGCTACTACACCCCACTACACAGCTACTACACCCCACTACACTGCTACTACACAGTTACTACACCCCACTACACTGCTACTACACCCCACTACACTGCTACTACACAGCTACTACACCCTACACTGCTACTACACCCCACTACACTGCTACTACACCCCACTACACTGCTACTACACCCCACTACACAGCTACTACACTGCTACTACACCCCACTACACGGCTACTACACCCCACTACACTGCTACTACACCCCACTACACTGCTACTACACTGCTACTACACCCCACTACACTGCTACTACACCCCACTACACTGCTACTACACCCCACTACACGGCTACTACACCCCACTACACTGCTACTACACTGCTACTACACCCCACTACACGGCTACTACACCCCACTACACTGCTACTACACTGCTACTACACCCCACTACACTGCTACTACACCCCACTACACAGATACTACACCCCACTACACTGCTACTACACTCCACTACACAGCTACTACACCCCACTACACTGCTACTACACCCCACTACACTGCTACTACACAGCTACTACACCCCACTACAATGCTACTACACCCCACTACACTGCTACTGCACCTCAATACACCGCTACTACATCCCACTACACTGATACTACATCCCACGACACTGCTACTACACTGCTACTACATCCGATTACACTTCTACTACACCACTACTAATCCCACGACACTGCTACTGCACCTCACTACACTGCTACTACACTGCTACTGCACCTCACTACACTGCTACTACACTGCTACTGCACCTCACTACACTGCTACTACACAGCTACTACACCCCACTACACTAGTACAATACCGCTACTATACTGCTACTACACCGATACTACACTGCTACTGCACCTCATTACACAGCTACTACACTGCTACTACACCCCACTACACTGCTACTATACCCCATGACACTGCTACTACATTGCTACTGCACCTCAATACACTGCTACTACACCCCACTATACCTCTACTACACTGCTACTACACAGCTACTACATCCCACTACACTGCTACTACACCCCACTACACCGCTATTGCACCTCATTACACAGCTACTACACAGCTACTACATCCCACTACACTGTTACTACACCCTACTACACTGCTACTACACCCCACTACACAGCTACTACAACCCACTACACTGCTACTACACCCCACTACACTGCTACTACACACCACTACACAGCTACTACACCCCACTACACTGCTACTACACTGCTACTACACCCCACTACAATGCTACTACACTGCTACTACACCCCACTACACAGCTACTACACCCCACTACACTGCCACTACACCCCACTACACTGCTACTACACTGCTACTACACCCCACTACACTGCTACTACACCCCACTACACTGCTACTACACCCCCACTACACTGCTACTACACCCCACTACACTGCTACTACACCCCACTACACTGCTACTACACTGCTACTACACCCCACTACACTGCTACTACACCCCACTACACAGATACTACACCCCACTACACTGCTACTACACCCCACTACACAGCTACTACACCCCACTACACTGCTACTACACCCCACTACACTGCTACTACACTGCTACTACACCCCACTACACTGCTACTGCACCTCAATACACCGCTACTAAATCCCACTACACTGATACTACATCCCACGACACTGCTACTACACTGCTACTACATCCGATTACACCGCTACTACAACACTACTAATCCCACGACACTGCTACTGCACCGCTACTGCACCTCACTACACTGCTACTACACCCCACTACACTGCTACTACGACCCACTACTCTGCTACTACACAGCTACTACACCCCACTACACTAGTACTACACCGCTAATATACTGCTACTGCTCCTCATTACACAGCTACTACGACCCACTACTCTGCTACTACACTGCTACTACACCCCACTACACTGCTACTACACCCCACTATACCGCTACTACACTGCTACTACACAGCTACTACATCCCACTACACTGCTACTACACCCCACTACACCGCTACTGCACCTCATTACACAGCTACTACACTGCTACTACACCCCACTACACTGATACTACACAGCTACTACATCCCACTACACTGTTACTACATCCCACTACACTGCTACTGCACTTCATTACACAGCTACTACACAGCTACTACACCCCACTACACTGATACTACACAGCTACTACACCTCACTACACAACTACTACACTGCTACTACACTGCTACTACACCTCACTACACAGCTATTACACTGCTACTACACCCCACTACACTGCTACTACACCCCACTACACAGCTACTACACCCCACTACACAGCTACTACACCCCACTGCACCGCTACTACACCCCACTACACAGCTACTACATCCCACTACACTGATACTACATCCCACTACACTGATACTACACTGCTTGTCAGGAATGGACTTGCCAATAACGGTGGGACTCACCTGCCTTGTGGGCTGCAGTACCAGGGCTGGCCAGCGGGTGCTCTCAGCAATCAGAGACTCACCCCTGCAGTCAGCCAAACACCTGAAGCTGATTACGGGGGTTGTATTGAAGGGATGGCCAGACTCACAGTCAGGGCCTATGTGTGTGTTTTCCATGGGCCCCTGTACCTTGTATCCTGCATTCCTGTTCCTGCCTGACTTGTTGCTGACCCTGCCTGACCCTGACCTCTGCTGACTTCTCCTGTTTGATCCCTGGCTTGTGACCCCGACCATTCTCTGCCTGACCTCCTGTACCTACCTGTCCGTTAGTTGTTGTACCCGGCTCGTGACCTGACTACTCTCCGCCTAACCTCCTGTACCTACCTGTCCGATAGTTGTTGTACCCGGCTCGTGACCTGACTACTCTCCGCCTGACCTCCTGTACCTACCTGCCCGATAGTTGTTGTACCCGGCTCGTGACCCCGACCATTCTCTGCCTGACCTCCTGTACCTACCTGTCCGTTAGTTGTTGTACCCGGCTCGTGACCCCGACCATTCTCTGCCTGACCTCCTGTACCTACCTGTCCGTTAGTTGTTGTACCCGGATCGTGACCCCGACCATTCTCTGCCTGACCCCCTGTACCTACCTGTCCGTTAGTTGTTGTACCCGGATCGTGACCCCGACCATTCTCTGCCTGACCTCCTGTACCTACCTGCCCGATAGTTATCGACCCGGCCTGCCTGACTACGTTGTGCTCTATATGTGTATGTACCTGTGTATCTGTATCAGTTTGGGTTTGTTTCACCTTGTTGTATGTATTTGTATTACTTTGGAGTTTGTTGTATGTATTTGTATTACTTTGGAGTTTGTTGTATGTATTTGTATTAGCTTGGGGTTTGTTGCTCTGCGTTTATATTTGTATTGTTAGTCTTTAATAAAGCGTCTTATTTATACCATATCTGAAGCCTGCGGTTCCCTGTGTCAGTCCACACACCTCTGGGCACACCCGGAGCCCTGACACTGCTACTATACCGCTACTACACCACACCACACAGCTACTACACCCCACTACATAGCTACTACACCCCACTACACAGCTACTACACCCCACTACACAGCTACTACATCCCACTACACTACTACTACACCCCACCACACAGCTACTACATCCCACTACACTGCTAGTACATCCCACTACACTACTACTACACCCCACCACACAGCTACTACATCCCACTACACTGCTACAACATCCCACTACACAGCTACTACATCCCACTACACTGCTACTACACTCCACTACACAGCTACTACACCCCACCACACAGCTACTACATCCCACTACACTGCTACAACATCCCACTACACAGCTACTACATCCCACTACACTGCTACTACACCCCACTACACAGCTACTACATCCCACTACACTGCTACTACATCCCACTACACTGCTACTACACCCCACTACACAGCTACTACATCCCACTACACTGCTACTACACTTCTACTACACTGCTACTACACCCCACCACACAGCTACTACATCCCACTACACTGCTACTACACCCCACTACACAGCTACTACATCCCACTACACTGCTACTACACTTCTACTACATCCCACTACACAGCTACTACATCCCACTACACTGCTACTACACCCCACTACACAGCTACTACATCCCACTACACTGCTACTACACCCCACTACACTGCTACTACACTGCTACTACATCCCACTACACTGCTACTACACTTCTACTACACTGCTACTACACCCCACCACACAGCTACTACACCCCACTACACAGCTACTGCATCCCACTACACTGCTACTACACCCCACCACACAGCTACTACATCCCACTACACTGCTACTACACCCCACCACACAGCTACTACATCCCACTACACTGCTACTACACTTCTACTACACTGCTACTACACCCCACCAAACAGCTACTACATCCCACTACACTGCTACTACACTTCTACTACACTGCTACTACATCCCACTACACTGCTACTACACCCCACCACACAGCTACTACATCCCACTACACAGCTACTACATCCCACTACACTGCTACTACATCCCACTACACTGCTACTGCACCTCATTACACAGCTACTACACTGCTACTACTTCCCACCAAACTTCTACTACACCTCACTACACAACTACTACACTGCTACTACGCCCCACTACACCCCACTACACTGCTACTACACCCCACTACACCCAACTACACTGCTACTACACCCCACTACACAGCTACTACACCCCACTGCATTGCTACTACACCCCACTGCATTGCTACTACACCCCACTACACCGCTACTACACCCCACTACACAGCTACTACAACCCAGTACACTGCTAATACACCTCACTACACAGCTACTACACTGCTACTACACCCCACTACACTGCTACTACACTGCTACTACACCCCACTACACTGCTACTACACCCCACTACACTGCTACTACACCCCACTACACTGCTACTACACTGCTAATACACCTCACTACACAGCTACTGCACTGCTACTACACCCCACTACACTGCTACTACACTGCTACTACACTGCTACTACACCCCACTACATCGCTACTACACCCCACTGCACCGCTACTACACCCCACTACACTGCTAATACACCTTACTACACTGCTACTACACTGCTACTACACCTCACTACACAGCTACTACACCCCACTACACTGCTACTACACCCCACTACACTGCTACTACACCCCACTACACTGCTACTACACCCCACTACACAGCTACTACACCTCACTACACAGCTACTACACCTCACTGCACTGCTACTACAGCTCATTACACAGCTACTACACAGCTACTGCAGCACTACTACGGTAATTTCTGATAGCTTCTGGGTCCTGTGCCAAGTGAGTGCCTCCGGTGTTCATAATGCAGCAGGACAGCCGCTCAGCATGGGACCCGGGAGGTAGTGCAGTGTCATAGGGGTGTAGTAGTGGTGCTGTAGTAGCTGTATGGTTGTTGTGTAGTAGCTGTGTAGTGGGGTGTAGTAGCAGTGCAGTAGCTGTGTAGTGGGGTGTAGTAGTTGTGTAGTGGGGTGTAGTAGCTGTGTAGTGGGGTGTAGTAGTTGTGTAGTGGGGTGTAGTAGCTGTGTAGTGGGGTGTAGTAGTTGTGTAGTGGGGTGTAGTAGTTGTGTAGTGGGGTGTAGTAGCTGTGTAGTGGGGTGTGGTGGGGTGTAGTAGCAGTGTAGTAGCGGTGTAGTGGGGCGAAGTAGTGGTGTAGTGGGGCATAGTAGCAGTGTAGTGGGGTGTAGTAGCTGTGTAGTGGGGTGTGGTGGGGTGTAGTAGCAGTGTAGTGGGGTATAGCAGCAGTGTAGTAGCAGTGTAGTGGGGTGTAGTAGCAGTGTAGTGGGGTGTAGTAGCAGTGTAGTAGCTGTGTAGTGGGGTGTAGTAGCTGTGTAGTGGGGTGTAGTATCTGTGTAGTGGGGTGTAGTATCTGTGTAGTGGGGTGTAGTAGCAGTGTAGTGGGGTGTAGTAGCTGTGTAGTGGGGTGTAGTATCTGTGTAGTGGGGTGTAGTAGCAGTGTAGTGGGGTGTAGTAGCAGTGTAGTAGCTGTGTAGTGGGGTGTAGTAGCTGTGTAGTGGGGTGTAGTAGCAGTGTAGTGGGGTGTAGTATCTGTGTAGTGGGGTGTAGTATCTGTGTAGTGGGGTGTAGTAGAGGTGAAGTAGCTGTGCAGTGGGGTGTAGTATCTGTGTAGTGGGGTGTAGTAGCAGTGTAGTGGGGTGTAGTAGAGGTGAAGTAGCTGTGCAGTGGGGTGTAGTATCTGTGTAGTGGGGTGTAGTATCTGTGTAGTGGGGTGTAGTAGAGGTGAAGTAGCTGTGCAGTGGGGTGTAGTATCTGTGTAGTGGGGTGTAGTAGAGGTGAAGTAGCTGTGTAGTGGGGTGTAGTAGCAGTGTAGTGGGATGTAGTAGCGGTATCTATAGTGATCTCCAGCTCCTAAAGGGGTCCCCCGGTACTATATACATGGATGGTCCGGGCTGTAACAATGTATCGGGATTACACCTTCAGGCTCAGAGTTGCTCGGTGCTTCCAGCGGTGGGAGATGAATGGCGGGAGGTGAATGGCGGGAGATGATTGGCGGGTGATGAATGGCGGGAGATGATTGGCGGGAGGAGAATGGCGGGAGATGATTGGCGGGAGGAGAATGGCGGGAGATGAATGGCGGGTGATGATTGGCGGGAGGAGAATGGCGGGAGATGAATGGCGGGTGATGATTGGCGGGAGGAGAATGGCGGGAGATGAATGGCGGGTGATGATTGGCGGGAGGAGAATGGCGGGAGATGAATGGCGGGTGATGATTGGCGGGAGGAGAATGGCGGGAGATGAATGGCGGGTGATGATTGGCGGGAGGAGAATGGCGGGAGATGAATGGCGGGTGATGATTGGCGGGAGGAGAATGGCGGGTGATGATTGGCGGGAGATGAATGGCGGGTGATGATTGGCGTGAGGAGAATGGCGGGAGATGAATGGCGGGTGATGATTGGCGGGAGGAGAATGGCGGGAGATGAATGGCGGGTGATGATTGGCGGGAGGAGAATGGCGGGAGATGAATGGCGGGTGATGATTGGCGGGAGGAGAATGGCGGGAGATGAATGGCGGGTGATGCGTGTTCGGAGTCTGGAGAATAGAAGATTATGAATGGATTGAAGGTGGATATTTTCGGCAGCGGAGAAGCAGGTGACTGTCAGTGAGTCAGAGTCAGTGTGGGAAACCCACCAACACCCCGCGTGCTCCAGTCACTATGGTAACAAGCTAAGAATAGTCCGCCAAATCCCATCGCTCCCTGCGCAGAGACCGGCACCGTCCCCGGTGACTCCCGCCTCCTCCTGTGTACCGTGCAGCCGAGAGAGAATCCGGAGAACGGAACAGAGACAGTGCGGGGCCGGAGGAAACCATATTTTTCCTAAGTGACCGTCTCCTGTACTGTGTCCGCAGTCTCCGGTCATCTCCTGTACTGTGTCCGCAGTCTCTGGTCATCTCCTGTACTATGTCCGCAGTCTCTGGTCATCCCTGTACTATGTCCGCAGTCTCTGGTCATCTCCTGTACTATGTCCGCAGTCTCTGGTCATCTCCTGTACTATGTCCGCAGTCTCCGGTCATCTCCTGTACTATGTCCGCAGTCTCTGGTCATCTCCTGTACTGTGTCCGCAGTCTCTGACCATCTCCTGTACTATGTCTGCAGTCTCTGGTCATCTCCTGTACTATGTCTGCAGTCTCTGGTCATCTCCTGTACTATGTCCGCAGTCTCTGGTCATCCCTGTACTGTGTCTGCAGTCTCTGGTCATCTCCTGTACTGTGTCCGCAGTCTCTGGTCATCCCTGTACTGTGTCCGCAGTCTCTGGTCATCTCCTGTACTGTGTCCGCAGTCTCTGGTCATCTCCTGTACTGTGTCCGCAGTCTCTGGTCATCCCCTGTACTGTGTCCGCAGTCTCTGGTCATCTCCTGTACTGTGTCCGCAGTCTCTGGTCATCTCCTGTACTGTGTCCGCAGTCTCTGGTCATCTCCTGTACTGTGTCCGCAGTCTCTGGTCATCTCCTGTACTGTGTCCGCAGTCTCTGGTCATCTCCTGTATTAAGTTCCTAAACAATGGCGGATGTATGAACATTCTATATAATAACAATGGTATCCAAGTGTTCGATCTCCACAGGCAGCTCCTGGTCCCTGGCGTCGGCCATCACTGGCACCCCATTGGCCGACCACGGTTCCGCGTCCCCCATACACAGGATTCCTTGGATCAGCTTTCTGGCAATGGCAGGATCCCGCCGAGTGGGAAGGAGTCCCGGCATTGAACGGCGTCCAACAATCTCATTCCGAGTGATTGGCCGGAGTTCCGGGAACAGCAGCTGCTCACTGGAGGTGACAACCATGCGGGACGCTGTGTCTGTGCGCCGATTGTGTGGCCAGGCCGCTGCAGCCATGTCAGGACTTCCAGATGTTTAATGACAATGTTACTCTTTCGGACGTTACAAAGTAACAATGAAGTATTTCGTAAAACAGGAAATTCAACGGAAACGTTTGGAGACATAAAGATGGAGGAAATATTTTGTCACTTAAAAAAAAAATAAATTTCTATTTCATTTTAATTTCACATTTATTATGGGCGGCTCTGGATCTCGCTGGTCTGAGGCTCGCCCGCTTCCCCCCGCTTTCTGCTGGATTCCAGGATGTAGTGGGCTGGAAGAGGCAGACCCCGAACCTGAATATTCAAGGGGTCTCAGCCAATCCCTGGGGGAGGATGCCCAGTAGGTGGCTGAAGGATGCATAAATAGTCATGGGCCTGGAGCAGCAGGGATCCTGTCCTGGAGGAGAAGACCCGAACCTGGAGTGCTGCCGCCCTTCTGGACAGTGTAGCTCATCAGGGGTCCCATCTCCAGAGCAGGGTGGGACAAGGGGGGGCGGCTGCTCTGGGAGCCATGTTTTGGGGCGTCAGTGAGCTCGTTCTGATACAAGGCATTTTGACAAGTGGATGACTGCTGGGGGGTAGCAACCCCTAAACTCGCACATAATGAAGGGGCAGGGGTGCAGTTTGGCTTCTGTGCCCAGGGTGCTGGATGACCTCGTCCCGGCACTGGATGACCTCGTCCCGGCACTGGATGACCTCGTCCTGGCACTGGATGACCTCGTCCCGGCACTGGATGACCTCGTCCCGGCACTGGAGGACTTCGTCTCGCCTCTGAATGACCTCGTCCCGGCACTGGATGACCTCGTCCCGGCACTGGAGGACTTAGTCTCGCCTCTGAATGACCTCGTCCCGGCACTGGATGACCTCGTCCCGGCACTGGATGACCTCGTCCCGGCGCTGGATGTCCTCGTCCCGGCACTGGATGACCTCGTCCCGGCACTGGATGACCTCGTCCCGGCACTGGAGGACTTCGTCTCGCCTCTGAATGACCTCGTCCCGGCACTGGATGACCTCGTCCCGGCGCTGGATGACCTCGTCCCGGCGCTGGATGACCTCGTCCCGGCACCGGATGACCTCGTCCTGGCACTGGATGACCTCCACACGGCGCTGGATGACCTCGTCCTGGCACTGGATGACCTCCACACGGCGCTGGATGACCTCGTCCCGGCGCTGGATGACCTCGTCTAGGCACTGGATGACCTCCACACGGCGCTGGATGACCTCGTCCCGGCGCTGGATGACCTCATCCTGGCACTGGATGACCTCCACACGGCGCTGGATGACCTCGTCCTGGCACTGGATGACCTCCACACGGCGCTGGATGACCTCGTCCCGGCTCTGGATGACCTCGTCCCGGCACTGGAGGACTTCGTCTCGCCTCTGAATGACCTCGTCCCGGCACTGGATGACCTCGTCCCGGCACTGGATGACCTCCACACGGCGCTGGATGACCTCGTCCCGGCACTGGATGACCTCGTCCCGGCACTGGATGACCTCGTCCCGGCACTGGATGACCTCGTCCCGGCACTGGAGGACTTCGTCTTGCCTCTGAATGACCTCGTCCCGGCACTGGATGACCTCGTCCCGGCACTGGATGACCTCCACACGGCGCTGGATGACCTCGTCCCGGCACTGGATGACCACGTCCTGGCACTGGATGACCTCCACACGGCGCTGGATGACCTCGTCCCGGCGCTGGATGACCTCGACCCGGCGCTGGATGACCTCGACCCGGCGCTGGATGACCTCGTCTAGGCACTGGATGACCTCCACACGGCGCTGGATGACCTCGTCCCGGCGCTGGATGACCTCGTCCTGGCACTGGATGACCTCCACACGGCGCTGGATGACCTCGTCCTGGCACTGGATGACCTCCACACGGCGCTGGATGACCTCGTCCCGGCACTGGATGACCACGTCCTGGCACTGGATGACCTCCACACGGAGCTGGATGACCTCGTCCCGGCGCTGGATGACCTCGACCCGGCGCTGGATGACCTCATCCAGGCACTGGATGACCTCCACACGGCGCTGGATGACCTCGTCCCGGTGCTGGATGACCTCGTCCTGGCACTGGATGACCTTCACACGGCGCTGGATGACCTCCACACGGCGCTGGATGACCTCGTCCTGGCACTGGATGACCTCCACACGGCGCTGGGTGACCTCGTCCCGGCGCTGGATGACCTCGTCCTGGCACTGGATGACCTCCACACGGCGCTGGATGACCTCGTCCTGGCACTGGATGACCTCCACACGGCGCTGGATGACCTCGTCCTGGCACTGGATGACCTCCACACGGCACTGGACGGTAGGCAGGAAGGGGGTAGAGGTGTCCGGTAGTTTATCGTACTCTTTCAGTACTATAAACCTTTCCTCCCGTTAGTTGGAGGTCGTGTCCCCCGTCCTTCCATGCGATGGCTGCATTCCTTTTCATTTTTTTGGCCTGTTTCCTTCATTTTCATCCGATGATCCTGCCAGTCTGGTATTTTTAGGCTTCCTTTAACCCCCTCAATACCAGACACTTCTACCCCCTTCCTGCCTACCGGGCACTTCTACCCCCTTCCTGCCCACCGGGCACTTCTACCCCCTTCCTGCCCACCGGGCACTTCTACCCCCTTCCTGCCTACCGGGCACTTCTACCCCCATCCTGCCCACCGGGCACTTCTACCCCCTTCCTGCCTACCGGACACTTCTACCCCCTTCCTGCCTACAGGACACTTCTACCCCCATCCTGCCTACAGGGCACTTCCACCCCCTTCCTGCCTACCGGGCACTTCTACCCCCTTCCTGCCCACCGGGCACTTCTACCCCCTTCCTGCCTACAGGGCACTTCTACCCCCTTCCTGCCTACCGGGCACTTCTACCCCCTTCCTGCCTACCGGGCACTTCTACCCCCTTCCTGCCTACAGGGCACTTCTACCCCCTTCCTGCCTACAGGACACTTCTACCCCCTTCCTGCCTACAGGACACTTCTACCCCCTTCCTGCCTACAGGGCACTTCTACCCCCTTCCTGCCTACAGGGCACTTCTACCCCCTTCCTGCCCACCGGGCACTTCTACCCCCTTCCTGCCTACCGGACACTTCTACCCCCTTCCTGCCTACAGGACACTTCTACCCCCTTCCTGCCTACAAGACACTTCTACCCCCTTCCTGCCTACAGGGCACTTCTACCCCCTTCCTGCCTACAGGGCACTTCTACCCCCTTCCTGCCTACAGGACACTTCTACCCCCATCCTGCCTACAGGGCACTTCCACCCCCTTCCTGCCTACCGGGCACTTCTACCCCCTTCCTGCCCACCGGGCACTTCTACCCCCTTCCTGCCTACAGGGCACTTCTACCCCCTTCCTGCCTACCGGGCACTTCTACCCCCTTCCTGCCTACCGGGCACTTCTACCCCCTTCCTGCCTACAGGGCACTTCTACCCCCATCCTGCCTACAGGGCACTTCTACCCCCTTCCTGCCTACTGGGCACTTCTACCCCCTTCCTGCCCACCGGGCACTTCTACCCCCTTCCTGCCCACAGGGCACTTCTACCCCCTTCCTGCCTACAGGACACTTCTACCCCCTTCCTGCCTACAGGACACTTCTACCCCCTTCCTGCCTACAGGGCACTTCTACCCCCTTCCTGCCTACAGGGCACTTCTACCCCCTTCCTGCCCACCGGGCACTTCTACCCCCTTCCTGCCTACCGGACACTTCTACCCCCTTCCTGCCTACAGGACACTTCCACCCCCTTCCTGCCCAGGCCAATCATCAGCTTTCAGCGCTGTCACACTTTGAATAATAATTGTGCCATCATGCAACACTGTACCATAGATCCACCAATACCCACCTCTGAACATTGTACCATAGATCCACCAATACCCACCTCTGAACATTGTACCATAGATCCACCAATACCCACCTCTGAACATTGTACCATAGATCCACTAATACCCACCTCTGACCACTGTACCATAGATCCACCAATACCCACCTCTGAACACTGTACCATAGATCCACCCCCTACCTGCCCCTTTTAGACAATGCAGAGCCCGGTGTCATTTTCTGGTGGTGAGTAATTTGCATGGAATTTGTTAATAACAAGAAAAGCAGTAAAATAGATCCCCCAAATTCAGGAGCAATATCCCCCCCAGCAACAATAGATCCACCAGCAACAATGGGCCTCCACAACAAAACACCCCCCAGCAACAACAGATCTCCCAGCAATCAGTATCAATAGTCTCTTCAGCAGCCAGCAACAATAGCCCCCTTTTTCAACTGTCGATCCCTTCCAGCAACAACTGGCAACCCCCCCAGCAACAACAATCCCCTACCTCAACAATAGACCTCCCCAGCAGCAATAGATCTCCACCAACAATAGATCCCCCAGTAGCCAGCAACAACAGACCCCTCTTTCAGCAACATAAGCCTCCCCCCCAGCAACAACAGACTGCCATGAAAAAATAGGTCCCCTCTGGCAACAATAGATCCTTCAGCAGTCAGCATCAATACACCCTTCATCACACCCTACACCCCCTGTTATTACATACATGCAGTGCTGGAGGTGTGTTCCACCGCATCCCCCCCGTCCTCCTACGTTCCCTTACATTCCCCCCCACATCCCCCCACGTCCTCCCGCTTCCCCCCGCATCCCCCCCGTCCTCCTACGTTCCCTTACATCCCCCACGTCCTCCCGCGTCCCCCACATTCCTCCGCGTCCCCCCATGTCCTCCCGTGTCCCCTCGTGTCCCCCCCACGTCCTCCTACGTTCCCTTACATCCCCCCCCGCGTCCCCCCCACATCCCCCCATGTCCCCCCCACATCCCCCCACGTCCTCCCGCTTCCCACCACATCCCCCACGTCCCCCCACATTCCTCCGCGTCCCCCCACATCCCCCGTGTCCCCCTATGTCCTCCCGTGTCCCCCCGCGTCCCCCCACATCCCCCGTGTCCCCCTATGTCCTCCCGTGTCCCCCCGCGTCCCCCCACATCCCCCGTGTCCCCCTATGTCCTCCCGTGTCCCCCCTTCATCCCCCGTGTCCCCCCACGTTCCCACTGTAAAGTACAATAGATTACATTTTGTTTTGGGTGTAGGCGGAGCTTTCTTTGAGCAGGAACGCGGGGAACACGGATCCGGCACCTCCAGTACTGCATGTATGTAATGGTAAGGGGTGCTGGAGGATCTATTGATGCTGCCTGCCTGGAGGTCTGTTGTTGCCCCCCTTGCAGTGTCCCCCTTTGTTGCTGGGGTCCATTGTGGGGGATATATTCTTGCTGGGGGTCTTTTTATTGTATGATCTCCATGTATGATATGATGTGATCTCCATGTATGATATGATGTATGATATGATGTGATCTCCATGTATGATATGATGTATGATATGATGTGATCTCCATGTATGATATGATGTATGATCTCCTTGTATGATATGATGTGATCTCCATGTATGACATGATGTGATCTCCATGTATGATATGATGTATGATATGATGTGATCTCCATGTATGATATGATGTATGATCTCCTTGTATGATATGATGTGATCTCCATGTATGACATGATGTGATCTCCATGTATGATATGATGTATGATATGATGTGATCTCCGTGTATGATATGATGTATGATATGATCTCCGTGTATGACATGATGTATGATCTCCATGTATATGTGATCTCCATGTATGACATGATGTATGATCTCCGATCTCCATGTATGATATGATGTATGATCTCCGATCTCCATGTATGACATGATGTATGATCTCCATGTATGACATGATGTATGATCTCCATGTATGATCTCCATGTATAATATGATGTGATCTCTGTGTATGATATGATGTATGATCTCCATGTATGATATTATGTATGATATGATGTGATCTCCATGTATGATATGATGTATGATATGATGTGATCTCCATGTATGATATGATGTATGATATGATGTGATCTCCATGTATGATATGATGTGATCTCCGTGTATGATATGATGTATGATCTCCTTGTATGATATGATGTGATCTCCATGTATGATATGATGTATGATCTCCTTGTATGATATGATGTGATCTCCATGTATGACATGATGTGATCTCCATGTATGATATGATGTATGATATGATGTGATCTCCGTGTATGATATGATGTATGATATGATCTCCGTGTATGACATGATGTATGATCTCCATGTATATGTGATCTCCATGTATGACATGATGTATGATCTCCGATCTCCATGTATGATATGATGTATGATCTCCGATCTCCATGTATGACATGATGTATGATCTCCATGTATGACATGATGTATGATCTCCATGTATGATCTCCATGTATAATATGATGTGATCTCTGTGTATGATATGATGTATGATCTCCATGTATGATATGATGTGATCTCCATGTATGATATGATGTATGATCTCCATGTATGACATGATGTATGATCTCCATGTATGATATCATGTGATCTCCATGTATGATATGATGTATGATCTCCATGTATGATATGATGTATGATATGATGTGATCTCCATGTATGATATGATGTATGATATGATGTGATCTCCATGTATGATATGATGTATGATCTCCATGTATGATATGATGTATGATCTCCATGTATGATATGATGTATGATATGATGTGATCTCCATGTATGATATGATGTGATCTCCATGTATGATATGATGTATGATATGATGTAATCTCCATGTATGATATGATGTATGATATGATGTGATCTCCGTGTATGATATGATGTGATCTCCGTGTATGACATGATGTATGATCTCCATGTATGACATGATGTATGATCTCTGATCTCCATGTATGATATGATGTATGACATGATGTATGATCTCCATGTATGATATGATGTGCTCTCTGTTTATGACATGATGTATGATCTCCATGTATGATATGATGTGATCTCCGTGTATGATATGATGTATGATCTCCATGTATGATATGATGTATGATCTCCATGTATGATATGATGTGATCTCCATGTATGATATGAAGTATCTCCATGTATGACATGATGTATGATCTCCATGTATGATATCATGTGATCTCCATGTATGATATGATGTATGATCTCCTTGTATGATATGATGTGATCTCCATGTATGATATGATGTATGATCTCCATGTATGATATGATGTATGATCTCCATGTATGATATGATGTGATCTCCATGTATGATATGATGTATGATATGATGTGATCTCCATGTATGATCTCCATCTATGATATGATGTATGATCTCCATGTATGATATGATGTGATCTCCATGTATGATATGATGTATGATCTCCATGTATGACATGATGTATGATCTCCGATCTCCATGTATGATATGACGTATGATCTCCATGTATGATCTCCATGTATGATCTCCATGTATGATATGATGTGATCTCCGTGTATGATATGATGTGATCTCCATGTATGATATGATGTATGATATGATGTATGATCTCCATGTATGATATGATGTGATCTCCATGTATGATATGATGTGATCTCCATGTATGATATGATGTATGATCTCCATGTATGACATGATGTATGATATGATGTATGTCATGATGTATGATCTCCATGTATGACATGATGTATGATCTCCATGTATGACATGATGTATGACATGATGTATGATCTCCATGTATGACATGATGTATGATCTCCATGTATGATATGATGTATGATCTCCATGTATGACATGATGTATGACATGAGGTGATCCGTGTTCCCGGTAGATCGGTGTGGTCGCTCCCGGCAGGACTCGGTATGTATTATGCGGCGATGTGTGGGTAGCCGTAGTGGGCGGAGCCTCGCTCTGGGTCTCGCCCCCTAGGCCCCTCCCCCCGCACTCTCCGGTCCCGGCGTGCACGGAGCGGATCTCTCTGGTCGGTCGGTTCAGCACCCCGGACAGGGACGGATCGGAGGTCACATGGGCGGCCGGGTGTGAGGAGGCGGGGCTCCGGACGTAGTCTCCTCCTCATCATCTCATCTCCCGATACAAAGTATCCGCACCGGGAACATCCGCCCCTCCCCCCTCCGGCACACCGACACACCGGACATGGCTGAGGTGAGATCACCGACTCCCACCGCTGACTCCATGGAGGATGAATGTCTGCATGAGGTATGACTGTCTACATGGGGTATCACTATCTACATGGGGTATGGCTGTCTACATGGGGTATCACTATCTACATGGGGTATGACTGTCTACATGGGGTATGGCTGTCTACATGGGGTACGGCTGTCTACATGGGGTATTACTATCTACATGGGGTACGGCTGTCTACATGGGGTATTACTATCTACATGGGGTACGGCTGTCTACATGGGGTATGGCTGTCTACATGGGGTATCACTATCTACATGGGGTACAGCTGTCTACATGGGGTACGGCTGTCTACATGGGGTATCACTATCTACATGGGGTACGGCTGTCTACATGGGGTACGGCTGTCTACATGGGGTACGGCTGTCTACATGGGGTACGGCTATCTACATGGGGTACGGCTATCTACATGGGGTACGGCTATCTACATGGGGTATGGCTGTCTACATGGGGTATGGCTGTCTACATGGGGTATGGCTGTCTACATGGGGTATGGCTATCTACATGGGGTATGGCTGTCTACATGGGGTATCACTATCTACATGGGGTATCGCTGTCTACATGGGGTATCACTATCTACATGGGGTATGGCTGTCTACATGGGGTATGGCTGTCTACATGGGGTATCGCTATCTACATGGGGTATGGCTGTCTACATGGGGTATGGCTGTCTACATGGGGTATGGCTGTCTACATGGGGTATCGCTATCTACATGGGGTATGGCTGTCTACATGGGGTATTACTATCTACATGGGGTACGGCTGTCTACATGGGGTATTACTATCTACATGGGGTACGGCTGTCTACATGGGGTATGGCTGTCTACATGGGGTATCACTATCTACATGGGGTACAGCTGTCTACATGGGGTACGGCTGTCTACATGGGGTATCACTATCTACATGGGGTACGGCTGTCTACATGGGGTACGGCTGTCTACATGGGGTACGGCTGTCTACATGGGGTACGGCTATCTACATGGGGTATGGCTATCTACATGGGGTATGGCTGTCTACATGGGGTATGGCTGTCTACATGGGGTATGGCTGTCTACATGGGGTATGGCTGTCTACATGGGGTATGGCTATCTACATGGGGTATGGCTGTCTACATGGGGTATCACTATCTACATGGGGTATCGCTGTCTACATGGGGTATCACTATCTACATGGGGTATGGCTGTCTACATGGGGTATCGCTATCTACATGGGGTATGGCTGTCTACATGGGGTATGGCTGTCTACATGGGGTATCGCTATCTACATGGGGTATGGCTGTCTACATGGGGTATGGCTGTCTACATGGGGTATCGCTATCTACATGGGGTATGGCTGTCTACATGGGGTATTACTGTGTATGTGGAGTATCACTGTCAGCATGGAGTATGTATGTTGGTGTCAGGCAGACAGGTCACATATGTATAGGATGTGACTGGTAATACTGGGCGGTCCCGGCCCCCCCATGGGACGCCCCCCCCGGGTGGGCGGATACTCCTGGCGTTGCGTCGTGACGTCTTCCATCAGTTTCAGGCTCCATTTACACAGATGGACGTCCCCCGATCTTCTCCGTCCGCCGATCTTCTCCGTCCCCCGATCTTCTCCGTCCCCCGATCTTCTCCGTCCGCCGATCTTCTCCGTCCCCCGATCTTCTCCGTCCGCCGATCTTCTCCGTCCCCCGATCTTCTCCGTCCCCCGCTCTTCTCCGTCCCCCGATCTTCTCCGTCCGCCGCTCTTCTCCGTCCGCCGCTCTTCTCCGTCCCCCGATCTTCTCCGTCCGCCGATCTTCTCCGTCCGCCGATCTTCTCCGTCCGCCGATCTTCTCCGTCCCCCGATCTTCTCCGTCCGCCGATCTTCTCCGTCCCCCGATCTTCTCCGGTCATTCTTTGGGGGGTTTTGTGCACATTTCGGTTTGACCAATTTTTTTTTTCATTTTCTGTTTGGGGGGGATTTGTCTGTAGCCAATAGGAAGCTTGTTACTAGGCAGGAAAAGAAGTGGAAACATGATCAGCAGACTCTCCCAATGCACACATGGATGCCCATCGGGGGAAGATACGCAGCTGGGCCCCAGGAGGGAATCCGGACTTGTGTGGGGGGCGCTTCACGTGTTTTAAAAAAAGAAAAAACCCTTGCAGTGTGCCCCTCCTTTGCAGCACCCCTCCTGCAGTGCGCCCCTCATTTGCAGCACCCCTCCTGCAGTGCGCTCCTCCTTTGCAGCGCCCCTCCTTTGCAGCACCCCTCCTGCAGTGCGCCCCTCCTTTGCAGCACCCCTCCTGCAGTGCGCCCCTCCTTTGCAGCACCCCTCCTGCAGTGCGCCCCTCCTTTGCAGCACCCCTCCTGCAGAGCGCCCCTCCTTTGTAGCACCCCTCCTGCAGAGCGCCTTTCCTTTGCAGCACCCCTCCTGCAGAGCGCCCCTCCTTTGCAGCACCCCTCCTGCAGTGCACCCCTCTTTTGCAGCACCCCTCCTGCAGAGCGCCCCTCCTTTGCAGCACCCCTCCTGCAGAGCGCCCCTCCTTTGCAGCACCCCTCCTGCAGTGCGCTCCTCCTTTGCAGCACCCCTCCTGCAGAGCGCCCCTCCTTTGCAGCACCCCTCCTGCAGAGCGCCCCTCCTTTGCAGCACCCCTCCTGCAGAGCGCCCCTCCTTTGCAGCACCCCTCCTGCAGTGCGCCTCTCCTTTGCAGCACTCCTCCTTACAATGCGCCCCTCCTTTGCAGCACCCCCCCTGCAGTGTCCCCCATTGCCGTGCCCCCTGTAATGCCCCTCTCTTTGCAGAACCCCCCCTTGCAGTGTCCCCTTTTTGCAGCACCCCCCCTTTTCAGTGCTCCCCCTTTGCCCCCCCCCCTTGCAGCACCCCCCATCTCCTTGCAGTGGATTAATTGCTCATTAGACCCAGGGGGGTGGAGGATTTGTCTGGAATACCCCCCCCCCTCGCTGCAGCCGGCGTTGAGCGCTCACCGCTTCTTCTTCTGGGCGGGGCTTCGCCATCCTTTTTGACATCAGTGACACTGCAGGCTGGAGCGGCCTACAGAACAGGCACTGGGGGGGGCCGGGGGGCACAGTATGGAGGAAGCGGAGCGAGGAACAAGGTCAGTATCAGGTGGGTTAGGTTGGTGTAGGAAGGGTTCCCCCGCCATGTCGTCCAGCTCTGCTCTCTTTCTTTCTCTTTCTGTTTTTACTGGTGACCACGACAGGAAGTGAGTAGAAAACTTCCGACGGGGACACTGTGCCCGGTGACAACTATCTGGTCGGGGAATTCCTCTCGCTTTGTTGAGATTTCCTCCCATTTCCTGTTCCGTCTGTGAAGGTGAAATCTCCCCAGCGGGAGGCAGAGGGCGGAGCCTAAACTGACGGGGAGGGGGGCGGGTACACTTGTAAATCTGGAGGCTCGTTCCCCTGGTGCGGAACATGAGCCTAGGCACAGAGCTTAATGTCATTGGCGTGAGTCATGTGACTAATAAACTGAATCCCGGACAAGGGAACAATCTCACCGAATTGTAGGGACATTAAAGTGTTCCTGAACCCCCCGCAGTACAATCCGTCTGTAGGTGCAGCAAAGCGTGCTTGTTGTACTCAGTGTGGAACCTAAGGGGTTAATCATTGTGTAAAAAGGCTGTTTGATCCCGTCTTCTCTGATCCTCCTCTTCTACTGTCCCCAATCCATCTGCTGATAGAACAGAGCTCTAGGAGGCACTCTGCACATGCTCAGTTTGGTGTATTTTTAGAGTGTTTTTTTTTTCTTGGGAGAGTGCATGTGATCAGCACAGGGCCAATCAGCACTGTCAGGGCAAAGGTCAGGGGTTCTGCATCCTCCTAGAGCAGAAGTTAAAGCTTCTAGGAGGAGTTTTCTAAGTGCTCTGCTGGGCACTGATAGAAGTCACAAGACTGCGATATACTGATGATGGGAAAAGGGATTTAGCAGTTCATATTTACTAAAATAATTGCATTTCCATGTTCTGTGTACTGTGGGGGAGGGGATATAGTGAATGCGGGGTCCGGGGAGAGCGGATATAGTGAATGCGGGGTCCGGGGAGAGCGGATATAGTGAATGCTGGGTCCGGGGAGAGCGGATATAGTGAATGCGGGGTCAGGAGGAGAGCGGATATAGTGAATGCGGGGTCCGGGGAGAGCGGATATAGTGAATGCGGGGTCCGGGGAGAGCGGATATAGTGAATGCGGGGTCCGGGGAGAGCAGATATAGTGAATGCGGGGTCAGGAGGAGAGCGGATATAGTGAATGCGGGGTCCGGGGAGAGCGGATATAGTGAATGCGGGGTCCGGGGAGAGCGGATATAGTGAATGCGGGGTCCGGGGAGAGAGGATATAGAGAATGCGGGGTCCGGGGAGAGCGGATATAGTGAATGCGGGGTCCGGGGAGAGCGGATATAGTGAATGCGGGGTCCGGGGAGAGCGGATATAGTGAATGCGGGGTCCGGGGAAAGCGGATATAGTGAATGCGGGGTCCGGGGAGAGAGGATATAGTGAATGCGGGGTCCGGGGAGAGAGGATATAGTGAATGCGGGGTCCGGGGGGGGAGGATATAGTGAATGCGGGGTCCGGGGTGAGCGGATATAGTGAATGCGGGGTCCGGGGGGGGAGGATATAGTGAATGCGGGGTCCGGGGAGTGCGGATCTAGGGAATGCGGGGTCCGGGGAGAGCGGATACAGTGAATGCGGGGTCCGGGGAGAGCGGATATAGTGAATGCGAGGTCCGGGGAGAGCGGATATAGTGAATGCGGGGTCCGGGGAGAGCGGATATAGTGAATGCGGGGTCCGGGGTGAGCGGATATAGTGAATGCGGGGTCCGGGGTGAGCGGATATAGTGAATGCGGGGTCCGGGGGGGGAGGATATAGTGAATGCGGGGTCCGGGGAGAGCGGATATAGTGAATGCGGGGTCCGGGGTGAGCGGATATAGTGAATGCGGGGTCCGGGGGGGGAGGATATAGTGAATGCGGGGTCCAGGGAGAGCGGATATAGGGAATGCGGGGTCCGGGGAGAGCGGGTATAGTGAATGCGGGGTCCGGGGAGAGCGGATGTAGTGAATGCGGGGTCCGGGGAGAGCGGATATAGTGAATGCGGGGTCCGGGGAGACCGGATATAGGGAATGCGGGGTCCGGGGAGAGCGGATATAGGGAATGCGGGGTCCGGGGAGAGCGGATATAGTGAATGTCTTAGAATGCGCTCGTGTTCACAGAATGCTCGGGTGTCACATTGCTGGGGGGGGTTCTGTAGATGAGGGTTCTCCGTGTTCACATATTGATATATATATTTGTTACATTGATCTTCTATATCTGGCGGTTATCATGTGATTTGCCGTGTTCAGTCGGATCTCTGTTGTTCCCGTGTATATTTCTGTGTATCCATGTGAGTTGTATGTCGGACTCCCGTGTCTGGGGTTGCTGGGGACTCCAATGATGCAATATTGGTTGGAGCCGTAATCTATAACATTATCTATGGGGCGCTATTAACTACAAGAACACGGATCATTCCAACAAAAACAATTGCAACCTATCTATGATACTTTGTTTATTTACTGATGTCCCCACCATACTCCTACCACATGTCATACTCGGGTCCCTGCTGGTGTCCCCACCATACTCCTACCATACGTCCCTGCTGGTGTCCCCACCATACTCCTACCATACGTCCCTGCTGGTGTCCCCACCATACTCCTACCATACGTCCCTGCTGGTGTCCCCACCATACTCCTACCATATGCCATACTCAGGTCCCTGCTGGTGTCCCCACCATACGCCATACTCGGGTCCCTGCTGGTGTCCCCACCATACGCCATACTCGGGTCCCTGCTGGTGTCCCCACCATACGCCATACCCGGGTCCCTGCTGGTGTCCCCACCATACGCCATACTCTGGTCCCTGCTGGTGTCCCCACCATACGCCATACTTGGGTCCCTGCTGGTGTCCCCACCATACGCCATACTCGGGTCCCTGCTGGTGTCCCCACCATACGCCATACTCTGGTCCCTGCTGGTGTCCCCACCATACGCCATACTCGGGTCCCTGCTGGTGTCCCCACCATACGCCATACTCGGGTCCCTGCTGGTGTCCCCACCATACGCCATACTCGGGTCCCTGCTGGTGTCCCCACCATACTCCTACCATACGCCATACTCGGGTCCCTGCTGGTGTCCCCACCATACGCCATACTCGGGTCCCTGCTGGTGTCCCCACCATACGCCATACTCGGGTCCCTGCTGGTGTCCCCACCATACGCCATACTCGGGTCCCTGCTGGTGTCCCCACCATACGCCATACTCGGGTCCCTGCTGGTGTCCCCACCATACGCCATACTCGGGTCCCTGCTGGTGTCCCCACCATACGCCATACTCTGGTCCCTGCTGGTGTCCCCCCCATACTCCCACAGACCTTCATTGGGGATGATTGCCCCATCAATATATATAGAACGTGAAGTGCTCGTTGTATTTGGCAGCCGTGTGTGATTTTCCTTTCATGAATCTGCAGCCAGTTTTTCCTGCTGTGAGCTGGATAGAGATGTCGGTAATCCGGTAATATTCTCACTGGTAAGAGAGGCAATTTGAGGGGTGGGGGGTACCCCGCGGGGGGGGGGGGGGTACTCCATCATAGGACAAGAGCTACTCCTCTACATAATGTAGCTGATTGTAGACCGCCGTGTGGAACCGATGAACATGTAGAGAATATGGACCCATTCAGGCCCGGTCCTCTGTTGTTCTTCACACGCATGTAAGCGAAGGCTTGGTACATAACTACAGGGGGGACTGAGCGCGTGTTTCTGCGCATTTTCAGTGCATTCCCGCTGGGCAGCCCATTTGGCTCCGTTCACACCATACGAGTGCAGCCAAGAACAGATACTCATTGATTTCAGTGAACGAGAAACACAGAAAAGAAGAACCTGACTCCAAAAATGTGCCTCACGGAACGCCGCACCATGCAGGTTGGTGCAAGCGAGAACATGTTCCTTTACAGATGCAAAGGGGTGCCATTAACAATGAATGGCAGCTCTGCACGTCTGCAAATGGCGGCGTGTTTCTGTGCGTGTTGGGAAAGCACCGGGTCCTGGATCCTGCACACGTTCCCGGCACGCAGTAGTAGGAGCATAGCCTTTGTGTTTTGCAATGCGCTGCCCTACATGTGAGAAACCAAGGCAAGGAAGTCCTTGGCTCTTTTCCCGAAAACGCACGGCACCACCTCTGTCTGCTAAATCGCAGTGCGTTTCTGATTTTACATGCGTTCCTGAAACACTTAGGTGTGAACCTAGTCTTACAGTACCAGGAGAAAACACACAGACAGGAGGGGAACCTATGTCCCCCTATGACCTCCATATGAATCCCCTATGACCCCTCCATGAACCTATGTCCCCCTATGACCCCCCCATGAACCTATGTCCCCCTATGACCTCCATATGAATCCCCTATGACCCCTCCATGAACCTATGTCCCCCTATGACCTCCATATGAATCCCCTATGACCCCTCCATGAACCTATGTCCCCCTATGACCTCCATATGAATCCCCTATGACCCCTCCATGAACCTATGTCCCCCTATGACCTCCATATGAATCCCCTATGACCCCCCCATGAACCTATGTCCCCCTATGACCCTCCCATGAACCTATGTCCCCCTATGACCCCCCCATGAACCTATGTCCCCCTATGACCTCCATATGAATCCCCTATGACCCCTCCATGAACCTATGTCCCCCTATGACCCCCCCATGAACCTATGACCCCCCCATGAACCTATGTCCCCCTATGACCTCCATATGAATCCCCTATGACCCCTCCATGAACCTATGTCCCCCTATGACCTCCATATGAATCCCCTATGACCCCTCCATGAACGTATGCCCCCCTATGACCTCCATATGAATCCCCTATGACCCCTCCATGAACCTATGTCCCCCTATGACCTCCATATGAATCCCCTATGACCCCCCCATGAACCTATGTCCCCCTATGACCTCCATATGAATCCCCTATGACCCCCCCATGAACCTATGTCCCCCTATGACCTCCATATGAATCCCCTATGACCCCCCCATGAACCTATGCCCCCCTATGACCTCCATATGAATCCCCTATGACCCCTCCATGAACCTATGTCCCCCTATGACCTCCATATGAATCCCCTATGACCCCTCCATGAACCTATGTCCCCCTATGACCTCCATATGAATCCCCTATGACCCCTCCATGAACCTATGTCCCCCTATGACCTCCATATGAATCCCCTATGACCCCTCCATGAACCTATGTCCCCCTATGACCTCCATATGAATCCCCTATGACCCCTCCATGAACCTATGTCCCCCTATGACCTCCATATGAATCCCCTATGACCCCTCCATGAACTTATGACCTCCATATGAATCCCCTATGACCCCTCAATGAACCTATGTCCCCCTATGACCTCCATATGAATCCCCTATGACCCCTCCATGAACTTATGACCTCCATATGAATCCCCTATGACCCCTCCATGACCCCTCCATGAACCTATGTCCCCCTATGACCTCCATATGAATCCCCTATGACCCCTCCATGAACCTATGTCCCCCTATGACCTCCATATGAATCCCCTATGACCCCTCCATGAACTTATGCCCCCCTATGACCTCCATATGAATCCCCTATGACCCCTCCATGAACCTATGCCCCCCTATGACCTCCATATGAATCCCCTATGACCCCTCCATGAACCTATGTCCCCCTATGACCTCCATATGAATCCCCTATGACCCCTCCATGAACCTATGTCCCCCTATGACCTCCATATGAATCCCCTATGACCCCTCCATGAACCTATGTCCCCCTATGACCTCCATATAAATCCTCTATGGCCTCTCAATGAACCTATTGTCCCCCCATGAACCTATGACCTCCATATGAATCCCCTATGACCCCTCCATGAACCTACATCCCCCTATGACCTCCATATGAATCCCCTATGACCCCTCCATGACCCCTCCATGAACCTATGTCCCCCTATGACCTCCATATGAATCCTCTATGGCCTCTCAATGAACCTATTTCCCCCTATGACCTCCATATGAATCCCCTATGACCCCTCCATGGACCTATGTCCCCCTATGACCTCCATATGAATCCCCTATGACCCCTCAATGAACCTATTGTCCCCCATGAACCTATGTCCCCCATGACCTCCATATGAATCCCCTATGACCTCTCAATGAACCTATTGTTCCCCATGAACCTATGTCCCCCTATGACCTCCCTATGAACCTATGTCCCCCTATGACCTCCATATGAATCCCCTATGGCCCCTCAATGAACCTATTGTCCCCCATAAACCTATGGCCCCTCAATGAACCTATGTCCCCCTATGAACCTATGTCCCCCTATGACCTCCATATGACTCCTCTATGACCCCTCAATGAACCTATTGTCCCCCATGAACCTATGTCTCCCTATGACCTCCCTATGAACCTATGACCCCCATGACCTCTCTATGAAACCCCTATGGCCTCTCAATGAACCTATTGTCCCCCGTGAACCTATGTCCCCCTATGACCTCCCTATGAGTCCCCTATGGCCTCTCAATGAACCTATGTCCCCCTATGACCTCCCTATGAACTTATTGTCCCCCATTAACCTATGATCTTCTCTGGCCCCCCTATTAACCTGTGGTCCCCCTTGAACTTATATATCGTTCCACCTATGAATTTATGATGCCCCTGTGACCTCCCTATGAACCTATGATCCCCCTATGACCTCCCTATGAACCTATTGTCCCCCATGAACCTATGATCCCCTCTGGCCCCCCTATTAACCTGTGGTCCCCCCTTTAACGTATGTATCTATTGTCCCTCTATGAACCTACGATGCCCCTATGACCCTCTATAAACCTATGGTCCCCGTATGAACTTCCTATGAACCTTTGTTGTTCCCCTCTTTGAACCTATGACCCCCCCCCCCTATGAACTTATGACCCTCCCTCCCATGCACCTATGGTCCCTCTATAAACCCATCACCCCCCACCCCCGCTATGAACCCATGATCCCCCTATGAACCTTTATTCCCCCCTTTGAACCTATGACCCCCCCCTCTATGAACCTTTGATCCCCCTATAAACCCTTCACCCCCCCTATGAATCTTTGATCCCCCTACAAACCTATGGTCCCTCTGTGAACCTTTAATCCCCCTATGACCCTCCCCCCCATGATCCTATGGTCCCCTATGAACCTGTGATCCCCCTATAAACCCTTGACCCCTCCCCGATGAACCTATGATCCCCCTATGAACCTATGGTCCCCCTATGAACCTATGGTCCCCCTACGAACCTATGGTCCCCCTATGAACCTATGATCCTCCTACAAACCTATGGTCCCTCTGTGAACCTTTAATCCCCCTATGACCCTCCCCCCCATGATCCTATGGTCCCCTATGAACCTGTGATCCCCCTATAAACCCTTGACCCCTCCCCCTACGAACCTATGGTCCCCCTACGAACCTATGGTCCCCTATGAACCTATGATCCCCCTATGAACCTATGGTCCCCCTACGAACCTATGGTCCTCCTATGAACCTTTCTTCCCCCTATTAACCTATGATGCCCCTATGGTCCCTCTATGAACCTCTGATCTGCCTATGACCCCCCCCCCCACCCGAGCCTATGGTCCAACTATGAACACATGGTCCCCCTATGGACCTATGATCCCCTCATGGTCCTGGTGGGACTTTATTGCAGGAGCCAAATGCTTGAACCCCAAAATAGAAAATCATTTTTTAATGTAACACCAATACATCCTGATTGTGCCTAAATAGTACTCTGAAAATGTCACTTTTGTCTTACTGATTCTAAATGCTTTGATTTTATTTTACCTTAATGTATTCTCAGCATAAAAAACACCCCAATTCATTTGCATGCCCCAGTGGTCCATACACCTACCTATTGTCCATGTTCACCGGCTCCTGGACACGCTGGGGCTGCTTTCCTGAACTTCCAGGTTGTAGAGCAGGGTAACGAAGCAATAGGCTGCTGCAGTTGCCATTCAGTTTGCTGCGAGGAGGAGGGAGCAGGGGCGTGGCTTGTGTGTATGGATGCACACTGCTTGCCTCTAGTCCTGGCCTGGGAATGCGCATGCGCAGGTCTCTGCTTAGCTGACTAAAGGAGACACATGCCTGTGGGGAGGGGGGATGGTAGTTTGAGGAACCAACTGAAAAAGAAGAAAAGCTTTGATTTTAAAGAGGAAGACGAGGCATCTTGTGTAGGTGTGGACCTCCGGGGCTGAGATGCACCAAAAAAGTGTTTAATGTCCCTTCACATTCCTCCTGAAGAGTATCCGTGTACTTCCTGGCATGTGGCTGTGCCTAGGCACTCCTGAAACCACAGCCAAGGCTAAGTTCACTCTCTGCTGCGACCCCGCCGCCTCCTCGATGCCTGTTATTTTATGTGGAATGGCCATTTATAGTTGGGGTACTGCACCTCAATGTTGGGCCAAGTGTTTGGTTTGCGGTTGGAATGGCTGACGGGTGATGCAGACAACTTAGCTGCAGCTATGATGCTTCACTTTGGGAGGGAGGGCCCCCTGAACCCTCGTATGAAAGAGGCCTCCTCCACTGTATTGTATGTGGGCGGTTCTGGAGCTCCCTGACCACTCGTGTGAAAGAGGCCTCCTCCACTGTATTGTATGTGGGCGGTTCTGGAGCTCCCTGACCACTCGTGTGAAAGAGGCCTCCTCCGCTGTATTTTAGGTGGGCGGTTCTGGAGCTCCCTGACCACTCGTGTGAAAGAGGCCTCCTCCACTGTATTGTATGTGGGCGGTTCTGGAGCTCCCTGACCACTCGTGTGAAAGAGGCCTCCTCCGCTGTATTTTAGGTGGGCGGTTCTGGAGCTCCCTGACCACTCGTGTGAAAGAGGCCTCCTCCACTGTATATTAGGTGGGCGGTTCTGAGGTCTTCTGACCACTCGTATGAAAGAGGCCTCCTCCGCTGTATATTAGGTGGGCAGTTCTGGGGCCTCCTAACCACTCGTGTGAAAGAGGCCTCCTCCGCTGTATATTAGGTGGGCAGTTCTGGGGCCTCCTGACCACTCGTGTGAAAGAGGCCTCTTCCGATGTATTTTAGGTGGGAGGTTCTGGAGCCCCCTGACCACTCGTATGAAAGAGGCCTCCTCCGCTGTATTTTAGGTGGGCGGTTCTGGGGCCCCCTGACCACTCGTATGAAAGAGGCCTCCTCCACTGTATCTTAGGTGGGCAGTTCTGGGGCCCCCTGACCACTCGTATGAAAGAGGCCTCCTCCGCTGTATTTTAGGTGGGCGGTTCTGGGGCCCCCTGACCACTCGTATGAAAGAGGCCTCCTCCACTGTATCTTAGATGGGCGGTTCTGGGGCTCCCTGACCACTCGTATGAAAGATGCCCCCTCTGCTGTATTTTAGATGGGCGGTTCTGGGGCCCCCTGACCACTCATATGAAAGATGCCTCCTCTGCTGTATTTTAGATGGGCGGTTCTGGGGCCCCCTGACTACTCGTATGAAAGAGGCCTCCTCCGCTGTATATTAGGTGGGCGGTTCTGGAGCCCCCTGACCACTCGTATGAAAGATGCCTCCTTCGATGTATTTTAGGTGGGCGGTTCTGGGGGCCCCTGACCACTCGTATGAAAGAGGCCTCCTCCACTGTATCTTAGATGGGCGGTTCTGGGGCCCCCTGACCACTCGTATGAAAGATGCCTCCTCTGCTGTATTTAAGTTGGGCGGTTCTGGGGCCCCCTGACCACTCGTGTGAAAGAGGCCTCCTCCGCAGTATTTTAGGTGGGTGGTTCTGGGGCCTCCTGACCACTCGTATGAAAGAGGCCTCCTCCACTGTTTCTTAGATGGGCGGTTCTGGGGCCCCCTGACCATTCGTATGAAAGAGGCCTCCTCCGCTGTATTTTAGGTGGGCGGTTCTGGAGCCCCCTGACCACTCGTATGAAAGATGCCTCCTCTGCTGTATTTTAGATGGGCAGTTCTGGGGCCCCCTGACCACTCGTATGAAAGATGCCTCCTCTGCTGTATTTTAGATGGGCGGTTCTGGGGCCCCCTGACACCTCGTGTGAAAGAGGCCTCCTCCGCAGTATTTTAGATGGGCGGTTCTGGGGCCCCCTGACCACTCGTATGAAAGAGGCCTCCTCCGCTGCATTTTAGATGGACGTTTCTGGGGCCCCCTGACCACTTGTGTGAAACAAGCCTCCTCCTGTATTTTAGGTGGGCGGTTCTGGGGCCCCCTGACCATTCGTATGAAAGAGGCCTCCTCCGCTGTTTTTTAGGTGGGCGGTTCTGGGGCCCCTGACCACTCGTATGAAAGAGGCCTCCTTCACTGTATCTTAGATGGGCGGTTCTGGGGCCCTTGACCACTCGTTTGAAAGATGCCTCCTCTGCTGTATTTTAGATAAGCGGTTCTGGGGTCTCCTGATCACTCATGTGAAAGAGGCCTCCTTCACTGTATTTTAGGTGGGTGGTTGGGAGGGCCCCACTGACCACTTGTATGAAGGAGGCCTCCTCCGGCTGTATTTTAGGTGGGTGGTTGGGAGGGCCCCACTGACCACTTGTATGAAGGAGGCCTCCTCCGGCTGTATTTTAGGTGGGCGGTTGAGGGGCCCTCTGACCGCTCGTATGAAAGATGTCTCCTCAGCTGTATTTTAGATAAGCGGTTCTGGGGTCTCCTGATCACTCATGTGAAAGAGGCCTCCTCCGCTGTATTTTAGGTGGGTGGTTGGGAGGGCCCCCTGACCACTTGTATGAAGGAGGCCTCCTCCGGCTGTATTTTAGGTGGGTGGTTGGGGGGCCCTCTGACCGCTCGTATGAAAGAGGCCCCCTCCGCTGTATTTTAGGTAGATTGTTTGGGGGGCATAGCATTCATGTTTTTTTTTTTTTCACCGATCTTTTAATGTATACCTCTAGAACAGAAAGCCTTGTGGAGATTGAAGGCCTACATACTAATCACTAAAATTCAATGGCGCCCGGCGGGGTACGTATAAACGGTCCATAAATCTGGATGTGGCGGAAACAAATCTGTCAAAGCGCTCTTTCCTCGGTGACGGGTCCCTAGTCAACCCGATGCGTGTTTACAGAAATTCTGAGCACAGAGCCGCGTTCTCATGCATGATGGTTCACATGGAAGCCGTTGCCTTGAGCAGAAGAGCAGTAATATCTCTTTCTGTCAGATGTTGTTTATCTACGGGAATCATATTGCTTCCATCCCGCGTTCCCATGCCTCCAGGAAAACAAACAGCATGTGCATGGAGGAGATTAGGGAAATGGCCCGGCACATCGCCTTCCAGGAGGACCAGATTGGTGCGTCCATTGGCCATCAAGGTCCAGTAGACTGGAGATGGTCGGTTGAGCGTTGGTCACCTCTACGGGAGAGGCCAGACACGAGATCTGCTCTCATTTCCATCTATTAGCATTCATAACGTGAATCATTCTTCTCGGAGCATTTAACAAGCAAGTCAGCAAACGCAACCAAGTGGGTGAGTGGAGTGAGAAGAGATCTATTTCGGGGAGAGGAGTGGGAGGACACGTTCTAAACGGATCTCGGGATTATACATTGCGAGTGCAGAAGGACGTCGCCCCTCTCCCGTGACTCATGCACCCGTGCGGAAGCTTGACACGTTACCAGGACCTCGTACACGCTAGGATTATTATTAGCGGCTCCTTTAGACTCGCTGAATAGGATATCCAGCAGCTGAATTACAGGGTTGTCATGTTAGTGGATCGGGGAAAACAACCAAATTTATTTATTGTAACTGATCTCTGGATGTATGGGGGGGGGGGATGGAAATGTGTGACTCACCAGTTCTTATGGAGATGTCAAAGAAGCTTTCCTCTTCCAACACAGAGGAGGACGATGCTGACCCAAGTAGAAAAAAATGGTGCCAGGGTATGTCATAAAAATAGTAAAATTGCTAATATACGTCATAAAAATGCCGGTACGCGTCATAGAATGTGCCGATATATAAAAATCGAAAGTATATGTTATAAAAATTGCCGCAATTTCAGGGTATGCGCCATAAAAATTGTCAATAAATGTCAGAAAAATTGCCAATATGCATCAAAAACATTGCCCATATATGGGAAAAAATATGCCAATATAGGCCAAAATTACCAAAAGGTCGTAAACATTGCCAATATACATCATAAAAATTACCAATATATATATATACTTCTTACAAATTGTCAATATATGCCATTAACCACTTGCCGACCGCGCATAGCCGAATGACGGCTTCACCGCGGCCGGCCAGTTCTGAGTGGACGTCATATGACGTCCTCCCAGAACGCGCTCTCCTGCGCGCCCCAGGGGGCGCGCACCCGGCGATCTCCGTGATCGCTGTGTCCTACGGACACAGCTGATCACGAGATGTGGTGAAAGGCCGATCCCACCGGCCTTTTACCACGTGATCAGCGGTGTCCAATGACACGCTGATCACAGGAAAATGCAAGTGCCGGTTCTCGGCTGCACTTTCCTCACGCTGTCAGATCGTGAGGAAAGTACTGCCGAGAACCGGCAGTTGTCAGAGCGGGGATCGGCACCGATCATCAGGGCACTGATGATCAGTGCCCTGATGATCGGTGCCCAGCAGTGACCCCCGCAAGTACCGATCAGCTGTGCGCCCACTAGCCCCGCCCACCCATTCCCAGCAGTGCCCCCACCTGTGCCCAGCAGTGCCCCCACCTGTGCCCAGCAGTGCCCCCACCTGTGCCACTCTGCAGTGCCACCTACCTGTGCCCAGCAGTGCCACCTACCTGTGCCCAGCAGTGCCACCCACCTGTGCCCACCCACCTGTGCCCACCAGCGCCACCCACCTGTGCCCACCCACCAGTGCTGTCCACCAGTGCCACCCACCAGTGCTGCCAGTCAGTGCCACCAGTCAGTGCCCAGGGGTTGTGCCAGTCAGTGCCGCCAGTCAGTGCCCAGAAGTGATGCCAGTCAGTGCCGTCTATCAGTACCCATCATCAGTGTCACCTATCAGTGCTGCATATCAGTGCCGCCTATCCGTGACCCCTAATTAGTGCTGTCTATCAGTGCCGCCTATCCATGCCACCTCATTAGTGCTGCCTATCAGTGCCCTTTAGTGCTGCCTATCAGTGCCCATCAGTGCCGCCTATCAGTGCCCATCAGTGCCGCCTCATCAACGCAAATCAGTGAAGGAGAAAAAATACCTGTTTGAAAAATTTTATAAAAGAAACAAATAAACTTTTTTTTTTTTTTCAAATTTTTTGCACTTTTTTTAATTTATAGCGCAAAAAGTAAAGCGCCCAGTGGCGATTAAATACCACCAAAAGAAAGCTCTATTTGTGAGAAAAAAATGATCAAAATTTCATATGGGTACAATGTTGCATGACCGCGCAATTGTCAATCAAAGTGCGGCAGCGCTGAAAGCTGAAAATTGGCCTGGTAAGGAAGGGGGTATAAGTGCCTGGTAGGCAAGTGGTTAAAATTGCCAGTATTCTTCAGAAAAATTGCTGACATACATCATGAAAATTGCCAATATGTCATAAAAATTGTCAATATGTCATAAAAATTGTCAATATGCATCATGAAAATTGCCCATATATGTGAAAAATTGCCAATATATGTCATAAAAATTACCAATAGGTCATAAAAATTGCCTTTATACATCATAAAAATTGCCGATATATACTTGTTACAAATTGTCAATATATGCCACTAATATTGCCAATACATCATAAAAATTGCCAATAGTCTTCAGAAAAATTGCTAATATACGTCATGTAAATTGCCAATATGCATCATACAATTTGCCCATATATGTTATAAAATTGCTAGTATACATCATAAAATTTGCCTATGTATAAAAATTGAAAGTATTAAGTTATAAAAATTGCCACAATTTCCGGTATGTGCAATAAAAATTGTCAACAAATGTCATAAAAATTGCCGATATGTTTTATAAAGATTGCCCATATATGTGAAAAATTGCCTTTATACATTATAAAAATGGTCAATATAGTACAGTGATGGCGAACCTATGGCACGCAGAGCCATCTCAGTGGGCACGCCAGGAAGAAGAGGATGATGAGCGCACACGGACCGGCCATCCAGATCTCGTCCACACTGGACCCCCATCAAACTACATTTCCCACATGTCTCTGGGGCCAGGGTGGGCGTGGACGAGAGGAAACGGCTCCAATGCGGCTCTGGCACCAGGGGTGATGTACCCGGGGATGGGCGTGGAAGAGAGGAAGAGGCTCCCACACTGCTCCCACACTGCTCCGGGGCCAGGGGCAACGTGTTCAGCATGAATGGGAATGAGCTGCTGGGTTGGAAGCCACACCGACGCTGCCAGAGGTGAGATTAACTGCTTGCAGTGTCATCCATCAGTGTCGCCTGTCAGTGCCCAGCAGTGTCGCCCATCAGTGCTGCCCATCAGTGCCACCCATCAATGATGCCCAGCAGTGCCATCCATCAGTGCCCAGCAGTGCCGCCTGTCAGTGCTGCCCAGCAGTGCCACCTGTCAGTGCTGCCCAGCAGTGCCACATGTCAGTGCCCAGCAGTATCGCCCATCAGTGGTGCCCATCAGTGCCACCCATCAATGATGCCCAGCAGTGTCCAGCAGTGTCATCTATCAGTGCCCAGCAGTGTCACCCATCAGTGCCCATCAGTGTCGCCTGTCAGCGCTGCCCAGCAGTGCCACCTGTCAGTGCCCATCAGTGCTGCCCATCAGTGCCACCCATCAATGATGCCCAGCAGTGCCACCGATCAGTGCCGTCTGTCAGTGCGTCCAGATAGGCAAGTGGTTAATTGCAGTGTTGGCACTTTGAAATAAAAAAGTTGGTTTGTGTTGCAGTTTTGGGCACTCGGGCTCAAAAAGGTTCGCCATCACTGATATAGGTCATAAATATTGCAGATATATACTTCTTACAAATTGTCTAATATGCCATTAAAATTGGCAATATGTCATATAAATTGGCTATATTCTTCCCATCTAAAATTGCTAATATATATATATACGGGACGTACAAAGCTGTCCATAATTCTGCCCCAAACTACATCACCGACCTAATATCCACGTACCACCCAACACGCACACTCCGCTCCTCACAGGACCTCCTACTCTCTAGTTCCCTGGTCTCCTCCTCCCATGCCCGCCTCCAGGACTTCTCCAGGGCATCACCCATCCTCTGGAACTCCCTACCCCAATCCATCAGACTATCACCTACTCTCCTCTCCTTTAGGCGCACCCTGAAAACCCATCCCTTCAGGGAAGCCTACCCCACCCCCTGCTAATTGCCGATCTCCTCCACTCTTCCTACCACTCCATCCCCCACAGCTTTTCCTCCCGTACCACCATCCCCTCCCTCCTAGATTGTAAGCTCCAAGGATCAGGGCCCTCGATCCCCTCGTGTATCGCATTATACTATTATTGTTCTGTCACATGTTCTGTCCCCCTCTGTAATGTACAGCGCTGAGCCAACTATCGGCGCTCTATAAATACTGTATAATAATAAAATATATATATAGTTAGGTCCCTGTATATTTGGACACGGGCACAATTTTCATACTTTTGGCTCTGTAAGCCACCAGAATAAATTAAAACGAAACAATCCAAATGAGTCTGAAGCGCAGACTTTCAGCTTTAATTCAAGGAGATGAACATAAATGTCAAGAACAAATTTTAGGAACTGCAGCCATTTGTATACACAGTCCCTCCATTTTCAGGGCTCAAAAGTAATTGGACAATTGAATATTCTCCATAAATAAAATGTTCATTTTTAATATTTTGTTGGGAATCCTTTACTGGAAATGACTGCCTGGAACCCATGGACATGACCAAAGACTGGGTTTCCTCCTTTCTGATGCTTTGCCTGAAGTCTGGAACTCATGGACATGACCAAAGACTGGGTTTCCTCCTTTCTGATGCTTTGCCCGAAGTCTGGAACCCATGGACATGACCAAAGACTGGGTTTCCTCCTTTCTGATGCTTTGCCCGAAGTCTGGAACCCATGGACATGACCAAAGACTGGGTTTCCTCCTTTCTGATGCTTTGCCTGAAGTCTAGAACCCATAGACATGACCAAAGACTGGGTTTCCTCCTTTCTGATGCTTTGCCCGAAGTCTAGAACCCATAGACATGACCAAAGACTGGGTTTCCTCCTTTCTGATGCTTTGCCCGAAGTCTAGAACCCATAGACATGACCAAAGACTGGGTTTCCTCCTTTCTGATGCTTTGCCTGAAGTCTGGAACTCATGCACATGACCAAAGACTGGGTTTCCTCATTTCTGATGCTTTGCCTGAAGTCTGGAACTCATGGACATGACCAAAGACTGGGTTTCCTCCTTTCTGATGCTTTGCCTGAAGTCTGGAACTCATGCACATGACCAAAGACTGGGTTTCCTCATTTCTGATGCTTTGCCTGAAGTCTGGAACTCATGGACATGACCAAAGACTGGGTTTCCTCATTTCTGATGCTTTGCCTGAAGTCTGGAACTCATGGACATGACCAAAGACTGGGTTTCCTCCTTTCTGATGCTTTGCCTGAAGTCTGGAACTCATGCACATGACCAAAGACTGGGTTTCCTCCTTTTCCGATGCTTTGCCTAAAGTCTAGAACCCATAGACATGACCAAAGACTGGGTTTCCTCCTTTCCGATGCTTTGCCTGAAGTCTAGAACCCATGGACATGACCAAAGACTGGGTTTCCTCCTTTCCGATGCTTTGCCTGAAGTCTGGAACCCATGGACATGACCAAAGACTGGGTTTCCTCCTTTCCGATGCTTTGCCTGAAGTCTAGAATCCATAGACATGACCAAAGACTGGGTTTCCTCCTTTCTGATGCTTTGCCTGAAGTCTAGAACCCATGGACATGACCAGAGACTGGGTTTCCTCATTTCTGATGCTTTGCCAGGCTCTAACTGCAGCTGTCTTCAGTTGTTCTTTGTTTGTGGGTCTTTCTGCCTTTAGTTTTGCCTTCAGCAAGTGAAATGCATGCTCAATGGGGTTGAGATCAGGTGTCTGACTCGGCAATGGCAGAATATTCCACTTCTTTTCCTTCCTCCTGGTTTGCTTTTGCAGTGTGTTTTGGATCATTGTCCATCTGTACTGTGAAGCTCCGTCCAATCACCTTTGCTTCATTTGGCTGAATCTGGGCTGACAGTAGATCTGTAAACACTGCAGAAATCATCCGGCTGCTTCTGTCTTCTGTCACATCATCAATAACCACCAATGACCCAGTGCCACCGGAGACCATGCATGCCCATGCCATCACCCTGCCTCCACCCATGCCATCACACTGCCTCCGCCCATGCCATCACACCGCCTCCGCCCATGCCATCACACCGCCTCTGCCCATGCCATCACACCGCCTCCGCCCATGCCATCACACCGCCTCTGCCCATGCCATCACACTGCCTCCACCATGTTTTATAGATGACGTAGTGTGCTTTGGATCATGAGCTGTTCCAAGCCTTCTCCAGACTTTTTTCTTCCCGTTATTCTGGTAGATTCATCTTAGTTTCGTCCATCCAAAGAATACTTTTCCAGAACTGGTCTGGCTTTTTTAGATGTTTTTTGGCAAAGTGTAATCTGGATTTTCCATTCTTCAGGCTTATGAATGGTTTGCACCTCGTGGTGAACCCTCTGTATTTGCACCTCGTGGTGAACCCTCTGTATTTGCACCTCGTGGTGAACCCTCTGTATTTGCACCTTGTGGTGATCCCTCTGTATTTGCACCTCGTGGTGAACCCTCTGTATTTGCACCTCGTGGTGAACCCTCTGTATTTGCACCTCGTGGTGAACCCTCTGTATTTGCACCTCAGGGTGAACCCTCTGTATTTGCACCTCAGGGTGAACCCTCTGTATTTGCATCTCGTGGTGAACCCTCTGTATTTGCATCTCGTGGTGAACCCTCTGTATTTGCACATCGTGGAGATCCCTCTGTATTTGCACCTCATGGTGAACCCTCTGTATTTGCACCTCGTGGTGAACCCTCTGTATTTGCACCTCAGGGTGAACCCTCTGTATTTGCACCTCAGGGTGAACCCTCTGTATTTGCACCTCGTGGTGAACCCTCTGTATTTGCATCTCGTGGTGAACCCTCTGTATTTGCACCTCGTGGTGATCCCTCTGTATTTGCACCTCGTGGTGATCCCTCTGTATTTGCACCTCGTGGTGATCCCTCTGTATTTGCACCTCGTGGTGATCCCTCTGTATTTGCACCTCGTGGTGAACCCTTTGTATTTGCTCTCGTGAAGTCTCCCCTTGATTGTAGACTTTGACAATGATCCGCCCACCTCCTGGAGAGTGTCCTTCACTTGTCTGGATGTTGTGAATGGGTTTTTCCTTACCATAGAGAGGATCCTGCGATTATCCACCACTGTTGTCTTCTGTGGACGTCCATGCCTTGTCATGTTGCTGAGCTCACCAGTGCATTCTTCTTTCCTCAGAATGGACAAAACTGTTGATTTGACCGCTCCTAATGTTGCTCCGATCTCTCTAATGGATTGGTTTCATTTTTGAAGCCTTACAATGGACAGCATGGACAGCTGCTTTGAACTCATGATGGAGGTTCACAGCAATAGATTCCAAATGCAAATCCCGCACTTAGAATCAACTCCAGACCTTTCACCTGCTTAATTGATGAAGAAATAATGGAGTAGCCCACACCTGGCCAGGAAACAGCTTTTGATTCAATTGTCCAATTACTTTTGGTCCCTTGAAAAAGGGGGGATGGCTACTGTTAAGAGCTGTAATTCCTACATCCTTCCTCCAATTTGGATGTACATAACCTCAAATTACACCTGAGAGTGCGCACTCTCCGCCCATATCCATTAGAGAACTAGAGCTGGAATATGTTTTGTTAAATACCTGCCAATATACGTCATAAATATCGCCAGAATGTCATAAATTGTGCCGCTTTACGTCCTATAAATTGCCAATTTACAGAATCAAAATTTCCAATATATGTCAACAATTTACCAATATACCGTATATCATAACAATTGCCAGTTTGGAATAAAAATTGCTAATATATGTCATATAAATTGCCAATCGATATTCACAAATGGAGACGAGTCTTTCTGTCTCACCTCCAGCTTGGTGTGGTAGGAGGATCCCAAAGCCTCCAAAGGAATGGCAATAAAATTCAGTAAACGGCTATGATAGTGATTGATGGACATGACAACCCTATAAATCCTCTTTCCTGTGGGGTCTGTACAGTTCCCAGTTATCCAGTCCCTACTTGAGCCCCTTGATAACTAGAAGGCCAAAGTCCTAGGCGATGAAGGACACCATGAGTTCCCCTTCTATTTTTCCTGCATATTGTTGGGCAAACAGCCCATGCACATATACTGTACGTGGTAAAGGGATAGAGACCCCGAAATGGAACCAATGTGTGGTCAGTGGAGGTGAGGTTCTTCAGGAAGGTCGGAATGTAAAGATCATGAGAACAGGCTGAAGCACACCATTGACACGTTTCGTGGTTCTTTAGTTGCCACTTTGTCAGGGAGAGGTGAATGATACACTCTGATTGGTGGGATCTGTGTGCATTCATTCATATCAGTATACGGTATCTGTATACTAATTCCATTTTGGGGCCTCTTCCCCTTTACTGTCCTTATCAACCAGTGACGCCACCCAACCCACTCACTTACATGGTCGGGAATCTCCGGCCATGTAAGTAAATAGGCGAGGAAAGGAGCCTTACTTCGCTGCCTAAATATGGAAAGGCAGCAATAATTGGGCAATGCTGTCAATGGTTGCTAAGGAAGCGATAGCAGCCACTACATCCATACCAACCACTGACGGCACCCAACTTACTTACATGTTCGGGAATCCCCAGCCATGTAAGTAAATAGGCAAGGAAAGGAGCCTTACATCGTAACCTAAACATGGACAAGCAGCCATAGTTGAGCAATGCTGTTAATGGTTGCTAAGGAAGCAGCAGCTGACAGAAGCCACCACATCCTTATCAACCACTGATGGCACCCAACTTGCTCACTTACATGGTCAGGAATCCCCGGCCATGTAAGTAAATAGGCGAGGAAAGGAGCCTTACGTCGTTGCCTAAATATGGACAGGCAGCCATAATTGGGCAATGCTGTCAATGGTTGCTAAGGAAGCATTGGCTGATAGCAGCCACTGCATCCATATCAACCACTGACGGCACCCAACTTACTCACTTAGATGGTCGGGAATCCCCAGCCATGTGAGTAAATAGGCAAGGAAAGGAGCCGTACATCATTGACTAAATATGGACAGGCGGCCATAATTGGGCAATGCTGTCAATGGTTACTAAGGAAGCAGCAGCTGACAGAAGCCATCACATCCTTATCAACCACTGACGGCACCCAACCCACTCACTTACATGGGTGGGAATCCCCGACCATGTAAGCCAAAGGGTGAGGAAACTGGCCTTACATCATTTCCTAAAAATGGTCACATGACCATATTTTGGCAATGATGCCACCATCATCCCTTCTCCTTCCTTTTTATAGCCAATGACAGCTCAGGGAGCCGGAGTCATCTTTGGTAGCCTTACGTCATTTCCTAAAAATGGTCACATGGCCATATTTTGGCAGCGATTCCACCATTATCCCCTTTCCTTCTTTTTTATAGCCAATGACAACTCAGGGAGCCGGAGTCACCTTTGGTAGCCTTACGTCATTTCCTAAAAATGGTTACATGGCTATATTTTGGCAACAATTCCACCATTATCCCCTCTCATTCCTTTTTATAGCCAATGACAACTCAGGGAGCCGGAGTCACCTTTGGTAGCCTTACATCATTTCCTAAAAATGGTCACATGGCCATATTTTGGCAACAATTCCACCATTATCCCCTCTCATTCCTTTTTATAGCCAATGACAACTCAGGGTGCCGGAGTCACCTTTGGTAGCCTTACGTCATTTCCTAAAAATGGTTACATGGCCATATTTTGGCAACAATGCCACCATTATCCCCTCTCATTCCTTTTTATAGCCAATGACAACTCAGGGAGCCAGAGTCACCTTTGGTAGCCTTACATCATTTCCTAAAAATGGTCACATGGCCATATTTTGGCAACAATGCCACCATTATCCCCTTTCCTTCTTTTTTTATAGCCAATGACAACTCAGGGAGCCAGAGTCACCTTTGGTAGCCTTACATCATTTCCTAAAAATGGTCACATGGCCATATTTTGGCAACAATGCCACCATTATCCCCTCTCCTTCCTTTTTTATGGCCAATGACAACTCAGGGAGATGGAGTCACCTTTGGTCCTAAAAATGGTCACATGGCCATATTTTGGCAACAATTCCACCATTATCCCCTCTCATTCCTTTTTATAGCCAATGACAACTCAGGGAGCCGGAGTCACCTTTGGTAGCCTTACGTCATTTCCTAAAAATGGTCACATGGCCATATTTTGGCAGCGATTCCACCATTATCCCCTCTCCTTCCTTTTTTATGGCCAATGACAGCTCAGGGAGCCGGAGTCACCTTTGGGGATCGGCCATGTGCTGAAAGTCAGTGGGGTTCGAGTTTGGCATCCAACTTTGGTAAACCCTTCTGAACCGGACCCAGGGCCGTTTGGCTCATAACCAGCACCTATGTGTACCTATTGCAGTGAATAGGATATCAGACATGCACATTCTGGTCATGCTCAGAGATTCAAAGGTAATAGACCAAGGAAGATCGTCTGATGGTAAAGAATCGACTCTAATATACATAAAGCCCCCCTTACGTTTTACGCCTGTTTTTACCAACACATGATATAAACTGTTCTGATATTACGAATCGTTCGCTCCATCCTCGCCCGTTTTCTAGGATCCTCTCCAGTCTGACCATGTGCTCACTTTGTCAGATTTGGCATTGGAATCCTCTGTGCTGCTCAACACAAGTTCCTAATTAGCGTCTCTGTCTGGGGAGTTCTGCCAAAAACAGGAGGTTGGGAATAGTACGAATGTGCCATGGCTACTACATTGAGTATGACGATATCGAGAACCTCCTACGATGTCTTCTCTACCTAAACCCACCTCTGAGTCATGGCCGCTTACATCCTACTGAAGGTGACTTCACCGATGGTGGCATACGAACGCTGGCTACGTGAGCCTACAAGGTTCAAGGCAAGACGACAGGGAATTTGAGAAACGTTTTACTTCTACTTTAAAGTGTATGTGGCCCTTAAGGCTGCTTTCACAAAGGCAGCCAGTGGGCAGTAAAAAAAGGCAGTTGTTCTACATTTTCACTCCCTCCTGATTGCCCACCTAGAAGCAGATATGATGCCACGCAAATGGACACACGTTGGCGCAGCTGAGATGCAGCAATTTTAACTCGACGTGCAGACTTTTAGGCCTCGTGCACACAGGGCGTTTTGGCAGCCACTTTTTAGGGACGTGGCGGGTCTGTGACGTCATAAGGGGCTGGGTCTCCAAGTGACGTCACCGGACGGCCTCGCCCCTTAGTTACTTAAGAGCTAGGAGGCGGAGCTGGCAGGTGGTGGGAGCCTTCGTAGGGATCGGAGTTTTTCTTTTTGCGGGTCGGCGGTGGCAGTGGGTGTCGTGATTGATGGTGGATCTACACTGGGGGTGGGGCTTTTTTTTACATTTTTGATTCTTTAATAAGGACTTGTCAAAAAACTTGTGTTTGTTATTTACTTTTTACACTTTTTTTGGTGAATGAGTAGGGGTATTGTGTACCCCATACTCATTCATATGGGGGACGTGATCTGGGGGCCTCCTTGTTAAAGGGGGCTTCCAGATTCCGCCCACAGACCCCCACAACCACCGGCCAAGGTGCTTCTGCGGGGGGACAAGGTGCTTTGAGGGGACCACCATGCTGAAGGCATGTGGCCTGGTAGGACTCGGGGAGGGGGGGGGGTGCTCGCCTGCCCCCCTCCCCCTTTCCTGACCTGCCAGGCTGCATGCTCAGATAAGGGTCTGGTATGGATTTGTGGGGGGAGGGGGGGGGTGCACACTGTTTTTGTTTTGGCATTGGTTTCCCTTAAAATCCATACCAGACCCGAAGGGCTTGGTATGGATTGGGATGGGGGGACTCCCATGCCGTTTTTTTCACATTTTTTTATTGCTGGCATTTATTTTTTTTTTTTTCACCTTCAGCTGTCAGTGGGGAATCCCGCTGGCAGCTGATAACTCATCCATTGTTAAGGATGCGGCGGCCAGCTTCCCGGCCCTTTCCTTAACAATGGCGGCCCCGCTCCTTAATGCTGAAGCTACTAGGACATAGCTTACACACTAGGAAAAACACTGCTGAATGCCGGCAAAATACGCTAAAATATTTGTCATTTTTTTCCCAGCGTTTCTAGTGTGCATGAGACCTTAAACTCTGCCAAAGCTGGAACCTGGAGGTGACGCAACACGCGGGGTCATTAGATGCTGGAGGTATTGGGGAACGGATGTTCCCTGAGTTCTGTTCCCCAATACTTCCTGGGTTTAATGCCGAGTCACAGGTTCCCGCAGTACCGAACACCCAATGTGGGTGGCACCAGGGAGCGCACTGGGAGGGCCTCATAAAGGTGACCCACCTACAACCGGATTGGCTTCCCCACAAGAAGATATGGTGCCACTCAAGTGAACACACATTGCAATGCAGCAATTTTAACTCAACATGCAGTTTTAAACCTGTGACCTGGAAGTGATGCAACACATGGGGTCATTAGACGCGGGGAAAGTATTGAGGAACTGATGTCCCCTGAGTTCCTCCTGCTCTCACTATCTTGCAGTCCACAGGCTCCCACCATGAGTGCCGCCAGGGGGCGCAGTTTGAGGTCCCCGTAAATGTGATCAAGCAGTTCTAGGACTTCCTGGAGCACTTTTATTGGAAAGCTCTACACTGGCTGTTAAAACTACCAACAGGCTTGTAGCATCAGTCCTGAGCTTGGTGTAACCCCTTGGCCACCATGCTGTTTATAAATGTACCTTGGTAGACCAGTCATTATGTTGTTGCTAAGACCAGCCATCCCTCCAATGCTGGTAAAACCAAATGGCAACAACCACATATCGGTGGGTTTTACTGCTTCTATCAAATAATTTCCTTTTGGAAAATCCAATTAAGTGAAGATCTTGACAAGCAGCAGCCTTGACCTTGATGTAACCCCTTGGCCACCATGCTGTTTATAAACGTACCTTGGTAGACCAGTCGTTAGTTGTTGCCTAGACCAGTCGTCACTACTATGCTGGTAAAACCAAATGGCACCAACCACATATCGGTGGGTTTTGCTTCTTGTATCAAATTGTTTCCTTTTGGAAAATCTAATTGGGTGAAGCCCTTGACAAGCAGCAGCCTTGGTACATTGATAGACTAGTAGGCCAGGGGTTATGTTGCTGCTAAGGCCAACGTACCTTGGTAGACCATTCGCTAGTTGTCTCCAAGACCAGCCGTCCCTCTAATGCTGGTAAAACCAAATGGCAACAGCCACACATCGGTGGGTTTTGCTTCTTGTATCAAATTGTTACCTTTTGGAAAATCCAATTAAGTGAAGACCTTGAAAAGCAGCAGCCTTGAGCTTGATGTAACCCCTTGGCCACCATGCTGTTTATAAACGTACCTTGGTAGACCAGTCGCTAGTTGTCGCCAAGACCAGCCATCCCTCTAATGCTGGTAAAACCTTATGGCACCACCCACATAACGGTGGGTTTGCTTCTTGTATCAAATTGTTTTCTTTTGGAAAATCCAATTAAGTGAAGCCCTTCACAAGCAGCAGCCTTAAACTCGATTTAACCCCTTTGCCACCATGCTGTTTATAAACGTACCTTGGTAGACCAGCCGTTCCTCCATTGCTGGTAACACATATCGGTGGGTTTTGCTTCTTGTATCAAATTGTTTCCTTTTGGAAAATCTAATTAGGTGAAGCGCTTGACAAGCAGCAGCCTTGAACTTGATGTAACTACTTGGCCACCATGCTGTTTATAGACATACTTTGATAGACTAGTAGGCCAGGGATTATGTTGTTGCTAAGACCAGCCGTCAATCTAATGTTGGTAAAACCAAATGGCAACAGCCACACATCGGTGGGTTTTGCTTCTTGTATCAAATTGTTTCCTTTTGGAAAATCTAATTAGGTGAAGCGCTTGAGAAGCAACAGCCTTGGACTTGATGTAACCACTTGGCCACCATGCTGCTTATAACGTACTTTGATAGACTAGTAGGCCAGGGGTTACGTTGTTCCTAAGACCAGCTGTCCCTCTAATGCTGGTAAAACCAAATGGCAACAACCACATATCGGTGGGTTTGCTTCTTGTATCAAATCGTTTCCTTTTGGAAAATCCAATTAAGTGAAGCCCTTGACAAGCAGCAGCCTTGAACTTGATGTAACCCCTTGGCCACCATGCTGTTTATAAACGTACCTTGGTAGACCAGTCGTTACCTTGTCGCTAAGACCAGCCATCCCTCCAATGCTGGTAAAACCATATGGCACCAACCACATATCGGTTGGTTTTCTGCTTTTATCAAATTTTTCCTTTTGGAAAATCCAATTAAGTGAAGCCCTTGACAAGCAGCAGCCTTGAACTCGATTTAACCCCTTTGCCACCATGCTGTTTATAAACGTACCTTGGTAGACCAGCCGTTCCTCCATTGCTGGTAACACATATCGGTGGGTTTTACTTCTTGTATCAAATTGTTTCCTTTTGGAAAATCTAATTAGGTGAAGCGCTTGACAAGCAGCAGCCTTGAACTTGATGTAACCACTTGGCCACCATGCTGTTTATAGACATACTTTGATAGACTAGTAGGCCAGGGATTATGTTGTTGCTAAGACCAGCCGTCCCTCTAATGTTGGTAAAACCAAATGGCAACAGCCACACATCGGTGGGTTTTGCTTCTTGTATCAAATTGTTTCCTTTTGGAAAATCTAATTGGGTGAAGCCCTTGACAAGCAGCAGCCTTGGTACTTTGCTAGACTAGTAGGCCAGGGGTTATGTTGCTGCTAAGACCAACGTACCTTGGTAGACCAGTCGCTAGTTGTCGCCAAGACCAGCCAACCCTCCAATGCTGGTAAAACCAAATGGCACCAACCACATATCGGTGGGTTTTTCTTCTTGTATCAAATTGTTACCTTTTGTAAAATCCAATTAAGTGAAGCCCTTGACGAGCAGCAGCCTTGAACTCGATTTAACCCCTTGGCCACCATGCTGTTTATAAACGTACCTCGGTAGACCAGTCACTACATCGTTGCTAAGACCAGCCGTCCCTCCAATGCTGGTAAAACCAAATGGCAACAACCACATATCGGTGGGTTTTTCTTCTTGTATCAAATCGTGACCTTTTGGAAAACCCAACTAAATGAAGCCCTTGACAAGCAGCAGCCTTGAACTCGATTTAACCCCTTGGCCGCCATGCTGTTTATAAACGTACTTTGATAGACCGGTAGGCCAGGGGTTACATTGTTGCTAAGAGCAGACCTCCGTACTATGCTGGTAAAGCTAAGTAGCTCTGACCAGACATCGGTGGGTTTTTTTCTACTTGCATCAAATTGTTTCCTTCCGGAAAAATCCAATTAAGTGAAGCCCTTGACAATCCTAGTAGCTCCCGACCTCCCCAGTGTCTCCAGTCTCCTCCCCAGCCCCCATTACAGGCCAGGGTAGGACTCGAACCGTTTCATAGTGTTTCCTTGTTCGAGCCGACAGGATGCTGAGCATTTTGAGGCATGACCTGAATAAATAAATCATAAGTACTATGTAAGTAACATAAAAAATGCAATCTTTTTATTCCCCTCCGTCGGCACCGCTGGCCGTTTCTTTATAAAATCTAATTAAATTAAGGAAGAATGTCGAAGACGAGATCCGAATAACGCCGGAGACAAGCCACTTAATTCTTCTCCAAACCAGCAGGCGTCCAGATATCAACAGGAGGCGCTTTAATTGCTCGCTGTACATTATTTATATAGAAACGGGTTATATTTACTGTATTTTAACACCTTTTATCAGCTGGGCTTCCTGCCCTCATAATACATCCTCTCCCGGATCCTTCAGGCGAGCTGAAACCCGCTGAGATCTTCCCGCTGCTCCTGCCCCGGCTTTTGTTTCAGGAAGGAGCGGATTAAGGAAGCCTCGTTCACACCGCCATGCCGAGCGCCATTGTCCGCTCCTGGTGTCTTCATTCAAAATCCAACTTCTGTTTCTTTCTTCTTTTTATTTTGCAGATGCACAACCTGCAGGAGATGAGGAGGAGCGCCTCCCTGGCCACCAAGGTCTTCATACAGAGGGACTACAGCGAAGGAACCATGTGTCAGTTCCAGACCAAGTTCCCACCAGAGCTGGACAGTCGGGTATTATCTGCTTCATGATTATTATGAGTCACACTGCTAACTGTCACTGCCGACTTGGAGTCATACTGCTAACTGCCACTGCCAACTCCGAGTCACACTGCTGTCACTGCCAACTCCGAGTCACACTGCCAACTGTCACTGCCGACTCGGAGTCATACTGCTAACTGCCACTGCCAATTCCGAGTCACACTGCTAACTGCCACTGCCGACTCCGAGTCACACTGCTAACTGCCACTGCCGACTCCGAGTCACACTGCTAACTGTCACTGCCGACTCCGAGTCACACTGCTAGCTGTCACTGCCAACTGCGAGTCACACTGCTAACTGCCACTGCCAACTGCGAGTCACACTGCTAACTGCCACTGCCAACTCCAAGTCACACTGCTAGCTGTCACTGCCAACTGCGAGTCACACTGCTAACTGTCACTGCCGACTCCGAGTCACACTGCTAGCTGTCACTGCCAACTGCGAGTCACACTGCTAGCTGTCACTGCCAACTGCGAGTCACACTGCTAACTGTCACTGCCAACTCCGAGTCACACTGCTGTCACTGCCAACTCCGAGTCACACTGCTAACTGTCACTGCCTACTCTGAGTCACACTGCTGTCACTGCCAACTTGGAGTCATACTGCTAACTGCCACTGCCTACTCCGAGTCACACTGACAGCTGTCTCTGCCTACTCTGAGTCATACCGCTAACTGTCACTGTCGACTCCGAGTCATACTGATAACTGCCACTGCCGACTCAGTTACACTGCTGTCACTGCCTACTCCGAGTCACACTGCTAACTGCCGCTGCTGACTCCGAGTCACACTGCTAGCTGTCACTGCCAACTGCGAGTCACACTGCTAACTGTCACTGCCAACTCCGAGTCACACTGCTGTCACTGCCAACTCCGAGTCACACTGCTAACTGTCACTGCCTACTCTGAGTCACACTGCTGTCACTGCCAACTTGGAGTCATACTGCTAACTGCCACTGCCTACTCCGAGTCACACTGACAGCTGTCTCTGCCTACTCTGAGTCATACCGCTAACTGTCACTGCCTACTCCGAGTCATACTGATAACTGTCACTTCTTACTCTTGTCTCAGGTTAAGTGTTCCTACCTAAAGAGATGGCAGTAAATACAAAATATATTATGTAGAACAAACAATTAGTGTTCACTAGAGCAGCCTTCCTCAGCTCTGATAACATGGAAGAGACCTTCAAACTACATTCTGTTTTCAGGAAACCCAAACATAACTTATGGTGCTTCAGCATGATGATCAGTGGGAAGAATGTCCCTTACATTGGTGGTCAGTGGGAAGAATGTCCCTTACATTGGTGGTCAGTGGGAAGAATGTCCCTTACATTGGGGGTCAGTGGGAAGAATGTCCCTTACATTGGGGGTCAGTGGGAAGAATGCCCCTTACATTGGGGGTCAGTGGGAAGAATGTCCCTTACATTGGTGGTCAGTGGGAAGAATGTCCCTTACATTGGGGTGGTCAGTGGGAAGAATGTCCCTTACATTGGGGTGGTCAGTGGGAAGAATGCCCCTTACATTGGTGATCAGTGGGAAGAATGTTCCTTACATTGGAGGTCAGTAAGAAGAATGTCCCTTACATTGGGGATCAGTGGGAAGAATGTCCCTTACATTGGGGGTCAGTGGGGAGAATGTCCCTTACATTGGTGATCAGTGGGAAGAATGTTCCTTACATTGGGGATCAGTGGGAAGATTGTCCCTTACATTGGGGGTCAGTGGGAAGAATGTCCCTTACATTGGGGGTCAGTGGGAAGAATGTCCCTTACATTGGAGGTCAGTGGGAAGAATGTCCCTTACATTGGGGGTCAGTGGGAAGAATGTCCCTTACATTGGGGGTCAGTGGGAAGAATGTCCCTTACATTGGGGATCAGTGGGAAGAATGTCCCTTACATTGGGGTCAGTGGGAAGAATGTCCCTTACATTGGTGATCAGTGGGAAGAATGTCCCTTACATTGGGGGGGGTCAGAGGGAAGACCGTCCCTTACATTGGGGGTCAGTGGGAAGAATGTCCCTTACATTGGGGGTCAGTGGGAAGAATGTCCCTTACATTGGTGATCAGTGGGAAGAATGTCCCTTACATTGGGGGGTCAGTGGGAAGAATGTCCCTTACATTGGTGGTCAGTGGGAAGAATGTCCCTTACATTGGTGGTCAGTGGGAAGAATGTCCCTTACATTGGGGGTCAGTGGGAAGAATGTCCCTTACATTGGTGGTCAGTGGGAAGAACGTCCCTTACATTGGGGGTCAGTGGGAAGAATGTCCCTTACATTGGGGGTCAGTGGGAAGAATGTCCCTTACATTGGGGGTCAGTGGGAAGAATGTCCCTTACATTGGTGGTCAGTGGGAAGAACGTCCCTTACATTGGGGGTCAGTGGGAAGAATGTCCCTTACATTGGGGGTCAGTGGGAAGAATGTCCCTTACATTGGTGATTAGTGGGAAGAATGTCCCTTACATTGGTGATCAGTGGGAAGAATATCCCTTACATTGGGGGGTCAGTGGGAAGAATGTCCCTTACATTGGTGGTCAGTGGGAAGAACGTCCCTTACATTGGGGGTCAGTGGGAAGAATGTCCCTTACATTGGTGATCAGTGGGAAGAATGTCCCTTACATTGGAGGTCAGTGGGAAGAATGTCCCTTACATTGGGGTCAGTGGTAAGAATGTCCCTTACATTGGGGGTCAGTGGGAAGAATGTCCCTTACATTGGTGGTCAGTGGGAAGAATGTCCCTTACATTGGTGGTCAGTGGGAAGAACGTCCCTTACATTGGGGGGTCAGTGGGAAGAATGTCCCTTACATTGGTGATCAGTGGGAAGAATATCCCTTACATTGGTGGTCAGTGGGAAGAATATCCCTTACATTGGTGATCAGTGGGAAGAATATCCCTTACATTGGGGGGTCAGTGGGAAGAATGTCCCTTACATTGGGGGTCAGTGGGAAGAATGTCCCTTACATTGGTGGTCAGTGGGAAGAATATCCCTTACATTGGGGGGTCAGTGGGAAGAATGTCCCTTACATTGGTGGTCAGTGGGAAGAATGTCCCTTACATTGGTGGTCAGTGGGAAGAATGTCCCTTACATTGGGGGTCAGTGGGAAGAATGTCCCTTACATTGGGGGTCAGTGGGAAGAATGCCCCTTACATTGGGGGTCAGTGGGAAGAATGTCCCTTACATTGGTGGTCAGTGGGAAGAATGTCCCTTACATTGGGGGTCAGTGGGAAGAATGTCCCTTACATTGGGGGTCAGTGGGAAGAATGTCCCTTACATTGGGGGTCGGTGGGAAGAATGTCCCTTACATAATTTTGTACCCACATCTGGCTCCTCTCCCCTGAGCAGTGTCTCCATTATGCTTGCTATGGAACACTGGTATCTGGTCACTCCTGAGCCCCGATTTCTGTGCCTAAAAGACACAGCAGAGCATGGCTCAGCCCCGCCCCCTTCTTCCTCTTCATAGGCTGTGATTGACAGCAGCGGGAGCCAATGACTCAGGGCTCCTGTGCACATTGCTGGACCAAGTTCAGGCTCAGGTATTGGGGGGGGGGGGGGTTTACCTGCATAGAATGATGACAAATCTTCTGCCTTTACAAGCACTTTAGTATCACATGATACAGTGCCCCCCCCCCCCCATTGTATGGTCCGGTGTGGTTAGTTGAGGCTCTGCTGGGCTTAGAGAGAGTCTGGTGCCTGATCCACGGAAGGTGCGGGTCTTCCTTTGCTTACACCCCGGTAACACGACTTGCGATTTGAAAATTGTATGCCAAGTCGCACGCTATTGTCGGCAATTACAGCGGCCATGTTGGCGCGGTTCAGACTTGGTTGGAGCCGCACTGATTTCTAATGCAGCGCCTGCGCTACTTTTGGTGCGATTTGCATAGTCCTCTGTGTCGGATGTCCTGCAAACCGTGCCTGAAATCGACATCTCACCCGACTATGAAATCGTGTGACTTCACTAGACTTCATTTCAAAGTCGGGCGTGATGTGACCGGGGGGGTTAGGCCAGAGGTACGGGGGCCTCAGCTGTGGCTGCTGACCAGGACGGCACGTGGTGTTCCGTGGGCGAGACGGTCTGTGGACATAGTATGACCCGCGATGTGGCCCTGTGAAGGCGCTCCCGTGTGCGGGTCGTGGTGCATCTAGCGGTCGTTGGTCACATTCAGCTGGACTTGTTCTGTAATGTGGAAGCCGTTTCATAGCTTCTCCATTAAGGAAGTGGCTTGGTACCGATCACTCACTGTGTTCATTCAGAAAAGGAAGGGGCCATCAAATGACGAGTTGCTGGTCCCCCTCCCCCCCGCCGCCCCGTGTTGGAGGACACAAATCTAGACTGCAGAAAATGTTACAAACGACTGCTAGAGGTCGCTGCATGACTGGTGCCGGGGTCGCATGGCAGGTACCAAGGGGCCGCATGATGGCCGACGGGGGGCTTAGACTCGTATTTAGTGCACCTAGTAAAAAAAAAACAAAAAAAAGAACTTTGTGAATCAGAAAAAGTGTAATTATTAATGTAGATTTCAACTAACATCATATCTGGCAAGGTACCTCCTATGTTGGGGGCATGTATGGTATGGTCCCCCCCCCCCCCAAGCATGTTATTTAAAGGTTTTAAGGTACCAGCATTAAGGTAAAAAATGTCCCAGTAGTTGTGACACCCCCCTCCCCCCCTCATCACCCCCCTCCCCCTCCCCCCCTCATCACCACCCCCCCCCCCCCATCATCACCCCCCTCCCTCCATACTTACCTAAGCCTATCTCGATCCAACAGTCTACCTCCTCTTTCCTCAGCGACTCAGAGACAGAAACTGAACCAATTGGCTCCCGCTGCTGCCAATCAAATCCTGTGAGGAGGGGCAGGGCCAAGCCACGCTGTGTGTGTGTCTATAGATGCACACAGCCCGGCTCGGGAGCAAGCCCGCAGGTGTGACTCCTTAGTAAGTGGATTCCTATGGTGGCACACAGAGAAGAAAAGGAGCTAAGAGCTCCGGCGGGGGACCCTGGAGGAGGAGATTCAGACAGTAGTGGGAGGCATTGGCTCCAGCTGCTGCCAATCAAACCCCATGAGGAGGGGGTGGGGTAGAGCCACGGTGTGTGTGTGTCAGTAGATGGTAAGTGGATTCCTATGGTGGCACACAGAGAAGAGGAGGAGCCAAGAGCTCCAGCGGGAGACCCCGGAAGATTAGGTTCAGACAGTAGTGGGAGCCATTGGCTCCAGCTGCAAATCAAATCCTGTGAGTAGGGGCGGGGCCAAACCATGCTGTGTGTGTGTCTATAGATGCACACAGCCCTGCTCAGGAGCAAGCCCAAAGGTGTGCCTCCTTAGTAAGTGAATTCCTATAGTGGCACACAGAGAAGAGGAGAAACCAAGAGTTCCGGCGGGGGACCCTGGAAGAGGAGGTTACGATAATAGTGGGAGCCATTGGCTCTAGCCTATGTCAATCAAATCCTGTGAAGAGGAGCGGGCCCAAGTTACTCTGTGTGTGTCTATAGAAGCACACAGCCCGGCTCGGGAGCAAGCCCGCAGGTGTGCCCCCTTAGTAAGTGGATTCCTATGGTGGCACACAGAGAAAAGTAGGAGCCAGGAGCTCCGGAGGGGGACCTTGGAAGAGAAAGTTCAGACAGTAGTGGGAGCCATTGGCTCCGGCTGCTGTCAAATCATGTGTCGAGGGGCGAGGCCAATCCACGCTGTGTGTCTATAGATGCACACAGCCCGGCTCGGGAGCAAGCCCGCAGGTGTGCCCCCTTAGTAAGTGGATTTCTATGGTGACACACAGAGAAGAAGAGGAGCCAAGAGTACTGGTGGACTCCAGAAGATGAAGTTCAGACAGGAGTGGGAGCCATTGGCTCTAAGTGCTGCTCTCAGTCAAATCCTGTGAGAAGGGGGTGGGGTAAAGCCATGCTGTGTGTCTCTATAGAAGCACACAGCCTGGCTCAGGAGCAAGCCTGCAGGTGTGCCCTCTTATTAAGTGGATTCCTATGGTGGCACACAGAGAAGAGGAGGACCCCAAAAGACGAGGATTGGGACTGCTCTGTGCAAAACCATTACAGAGCCGGTAAATATGACATAAAAAAAAAATATTCCTTACAACTGCTTTAAATTTGGTTTGCATTGGTATGTGCTCCCTAGGGCAGTGCCCACCCATCTGCTCCCCGGGGCAGAACCCACCCATCTGCTCCCCGGGGCAGTGCCCACCCATCTGCTCCTCGGGGCAGTGCCCACCCATCTGCTCCCCGGGGCAGTGCCCACCCATCTGCTCCCCGGGGCAGTGCCCACCCATCTGCTCCCCAGGGCAGTGCCCACCCATCTGCTCCCCAGGGCAGTGCCCACCCACCCCACATGCTATTTTTTTGACACCTCCTTGCTTATTATCCCAGAAAATGGGCATTTTTAGATTGATTTCAGTGGGGCTCCAGTTCGGCATCCAGACTTCTCTGACGTTCTCCAGAGCGGACTCCGGGCAGTCGGGCCGATCCCTAGAAGTTTCATTCCATGTAGAGACTTTATTCAGTGTAGAAGTTTCATTCAGTGGGATTGATTTCTGTGGGACTCCGGGCAGTCGGGCCGATCCCTAGAAGTTTCATTCCGTGTAGAGGTTTCATTCCGTGTAGAGGTTTCATTCCGTGTAGAGGTTTCATTCCGTGTAGAGGTTTCATTCCGTGTAGAGGTTTCATCCCGTGTAGAGGTTTCATTCCGTGTAGAGGTTTCATTCCGTGTAGAGGTTTCATTCCGTGTAGAGGTTTCATTCCGTGAAGAGGTTTCATTCCGTGTAGAGATTCAGTGGGATGAAGCGTGTCTGCGGTGAATGGCCCCCTTCCATGTATGTGCAGTATGATGGGTATGTGTGCCAAGAGCTGCCATATGGATGTTTTCTCTCTCAGAGCCACAATCCAATGTGCATCTGTTCCATGCATGGTGTGCGGCGCGGATCACACGCAGAGAACACGCTCATGGCTGGGAGAACGCAGAGATATTGTCACACTTCTGTCCTCTGTTGATTTACACATTCTCTATTTTGGGGATTCTTCAAGGGATGTCACGCCTGCGGTGAATGCTGCCAAGTGTCTGGGGCCCTTTAACTGTCAGATGGGAGATGAGCCATTAATCAATAGAGCAGAAGAGTCTGGGGAAGGGGGGGATCGCCATGGTGGGGAAGGGGGGGATCGCCATGGTGGGGGATGGGGGGATCACCATGGTGGGGGATAGGGGGATCGCAATGGGGGGGGGGCCGCAGGGAAGACATCCAATTCTGACGGTTTTTTGCTCTAATTACTGCAATGATCTCGGACACGGAGAAGGAAGGAATTGCTCCGGAGGACTTTGTAGGAGATGTAAAAACATTTCTCTTCCATCGATCTATTATATGTGACAATGAAAAGGATACAATGTGAGCGGAATGGGAATAACACAATGAGAAAAAAACAAAAAAAAAAACAAAAAAGAGAATTAGAAAGAAGGCCATAAGGGCCGGGCGGATCCTTAACCCTTTCATGGTCAAAACAAACCTTCACTTCAGCTTCAGAGAAGCTCACATTATTTTTTATTTTTTTGAACAATCCTTTTTATTGAGGTTTTTTTAAAAAAAATTTAACTCAAAATAAATGAACGATAAATCATAATAATGGTAAATAGGTGAGGGGGGGGGATGAAACGATAAATGCTTTGATAATAAGCTAAGGTTTTAATGAGTTTGTTTGTATAACTTGTTTATCTGAAAAATTTATAAATATTTAAATAAATAAAAATAATAATAATTAATCCCTAGCCTTAACCCCCCAACTCTTAATAAATGTAAATAAAATATTATTAATAATAATAATAAAAATAAATGTTGTGTATTATATTGTTACTGCTTGCCATACGTTTGCGTCTTCTTATGTCCCTTGCTTTGTTCTACTTATGTACAATTTCAATAAACGCAACTGTTAAAAAAAAAAAAAAAATAATAATAATAAACACCCTAACACAAAGTAAATAATAATTATTTTATTTATTTCAGGTACTTATATAGCGCCGTCAATTTACGCAGCGCTTTACATATATATTGTACATTCACATCAGTCCCCGCCCCCGAGGAGCGTACAATCTAAGGTCCCTAACCCACATTCATACATACACATACTAGGGACAATTTAGACAGGAACCAATTCACCTACCAGCATGTCTTTGGAGTGTGGGAGGAAACCAGAGTACCTGGAGGAAACCCACACAGGCACAGGGATTTATATTATTATTATTAATGGTATTATTTTATTATTATTATTCATAATTTATTTAATATATTTTTTTTTAGTGTTAGAGTTCATTATTATTTATTTGATTTAATTTATTTAGTATTATTGTAATTTATTTTTGTATTTATTTTACATTTATTTATTCACATAGCATTTTTTTTTTTTTTCATTTGAGCAGAAAAACACAAAAACGCACGAATACGCAAAAAAAAACCGCAAACCGCATGTTTCCATTCATTTCTATGGAAATAAAGACGCTGAAAAAATGCACAGATCTGCCCGATTCGGGCAACAAAAAAAACTCCAGGACTTGTCTGAGCTTCAGGCGATGTGAACCATCTCCATGGAGAATAATTGATTTTTTTTTTTTTTTTCTCCTCAAGCTTGAAGTTACAAATGGCTGAGATATGAACGGGGCCTTGTGGTAGGACCGTGTCACTTCCTCCGTGGCTGATTCCTGGTGGCTCTGCTCATGTGCAGAAGACGCCTGTAGAGATCCGTGTATTCCGGTCACTGGAAGTCTTTGTAACATATTTTATTTCTGCCCCAATAACAAGTGGAGAGCGCGGCTCTGCTGGATAATCGCATCATACACTCAGTGGTCAGGAAAAGGAGAGCGCCGTCCCGGGCTGATCCGCCGCAGCTGGTGGGAGCTGTCTGTGCCAGTGCTAGAGACGCTACAAGAGTTCTGCGGCGTCACATCCGAGCCTTCCAAACCCGCGCCATTTCCACATATCATCATTGCAACATTGTCTTTCTTGTTGTTGGTGGGAAATAATTGTATCGTTTTTAATCTCTAGTTACAATGTATGAATTTAGTGCTCGTATGCTATAGTGCGGATTTTTGTGTCATTCTGTGTATAAGGCCCCACCCACATATCAGGTACCAGGAACACGCATGTCCACTCTGTGTAAGGCCCCGCCCACATATCAGGTACCAGGAACACGCGTATCCACTCTGTGTAAGGTCCCGCCCACATATCAGGTGCCAGGAACATGCATGTCCACTCTGTGTAAGGCCCCGCCCACATATCAGGTGCCAGGAACGCACATGCCCGCTCTGTGTATAAGCCCTGCCCACATATCAGGTACCAGAAACACGCGTGTCCACTCTGTGTAAGGCCCCGCCCACATATCAGGTACCAGGAACACGCATGTCCACTCTGTGTAAGGCCCCGCCCACATATCAGGTACCAGGAACACGCGTATCCACTCTGTGTAAGGTCCCGCCCACATATCAGGTGCCAGGAACATGCATGTCCACTCTGTGTAAGGCCCCACCCACATATCAGGTACCAGGAACACGCGTGTCCACTCTGTGTAAGGCCCCGCCCACATATCAGGTGCCAGGAACGCGCACGCCTGCTCTGTGTATAAGGCCCCGTTCACATACAGTGAAGGAAATGCGTATTTGCTCCCCTGCTGATGCTGAATGTTCGCCCCTCACACAGAAATGATCGGTCTAACAATGGAATGTTCGCCCCTCACACAGAAACGATCGGTCTAACAATGGAATGTTCGCCCCTCACACAGAAACGATCGGTCTAACAATGGAATGTTCGCCCCTCACACAGAAACGATCGGTCTAACAATGGAATGTTCGCCCCTCACACAGAAATGATCGGTCTAACAATAGAATGTTCGCCCCTCACACAGAAATGATCGGTCTAACAATGGAATGTTCGGTGTAACACTGAGAGACAGAATACAACAACAAATTCAGCAGAAATGCGTCTAACAAATGATGACGGATCTGCATGTTCATGAGGGAAAGAAAGATTTGATCCCCTATCATTCAGCAGGATTTCTGGCTCCCAGGTGTCTCTCATACAGGTAACAAGCTGAGATTAGAAGCAGTCTCTTAAAGGGAGTGCTGCTAATCTCATTGTGTTACCTGTATAAAAGACACCTGTCACAGGAGCCATCAAACCATCAGATTCCAAACTCTCCACCATGGCAAAGACCAAAGAGCTGTCCAAGGATGTCAGGGACAAGATGGTAGACCTACACAAGGCTGGACTGGGCTACCAAACTATGGCCAAGCAGCTTGGTGAGAAGGTGACAACAGTTGGTGCAATCATTCACAAATGGAAGAAACACAAAACAAGTGTCAGTCTCCCTAGGTCTGGTGCACCATGCAAGATCTCCCCTCGTGGAGTGTCAATGATCATGAGAACAGTGAGGAATCATCCCAGAACTACACGTGAGGATCTTGTCAATGATCTCCAGGCAGCTGGGACCACAGTCACCAAGAAAACAATTGGTAACACACTACGCCGACAAGGACTGAAATCCTGCAGTGCCCGCAAGGTCCCTCTGCTCAGGAAAGCCCATGTCCAGGCCCGTCTGAAGTCTGCCACTGAACATCTGAATGATACAGAGGAGGACTGGTGGGAAGTGTTGTGGTCAGATGAGACCAAAATCCAGTTCTTTGGCATCAACTCAACTCGCCGTGTTTGGAGGAGGAGGAATGCAGCCTATAACCCGAAGAACACCATCCCAACTGTGAAACATGGTGGTGGAAACATTCTGCTTTGGGGGTGTTTTTCTGCTAAGGGGACAGGACAACTGCACCTCATCAGAGGGTCGATGGATGGAGCAATGTATTGTCAAATCTTGGGTGAGAACCTTCTTTCCTCAGCCAGGGCTTTGAAAATGGGTGGTGGATGGGTGTTCCAGCATGACAAGGACCCAAAACACACGGCCAAGGCAACAAAGGAGCGGCTCAAGAAGAAGCACATTAAGGTCCTGGAGTGGCCTAGCCAGTCTCCAGACCTTAATCCGAATACTTATTTCCCTCATGAACATCCAGCCATCTCCTGTACAATGCCTACAGCTTCCAAATATCAACTGTACCATGCCCGCAGTCCCTAGCCATCTCCTGTCCCATGCTTGCAGTCCTTAACAATCTCCTGTACCATGACTGCAGTCCTTAACAATCTCCTGTACCATGACTGCAGTCTCTAACCATCTCTTAAACCATTCCTGCAGTCCACGATAATCTCCTTTACCATGCTTGCAGCCCCCAACCATCTCCTGTACCATACCTGCAGTCCCCAACCATCACCTGTACCATGCCTGCGATTTACAACCATCTCAATTTTCATGCCTACAGTTCCCAAACATCTCCTCTACTATGCCCGCAATCCTTAACATTCTCCTGTACCATGTCTGCAATCCCCAACCATCTCTTGTACCATACCTGCAGTCTCCAACCATCTCCTGTACCATGCCTGCAGTCCCCAACCATCTCCTGTACCATGCCTGCAGTCTCCAACCATCTCTTGTACCATGCCTGCAATCCCCAACCATCTCCTGTACCATGTCTGCAATCCCCAACCATCTCCTGTACCATGCCTGTAGCCCCCAACCATCTCCTGTACCATGCCTGTAGCCCCCAACCATCTCCTGTACCATGCCTGTAGCCCCCAACCATCTCCTGTACCATGCCTGTAGCCCCCAACCATCTCCTGTACCATGCCTGTAGCCCCCAACCATCTCCTGTACCATGCCTGTAGCCCCCAACCATCTCCTGTACCATGCCTTCAGTCTCCAACCATCTCTTGTACCATGCCTGCAGCCCCCAACCATCTCCTATACCATGCCTGCAGTCTCCATCCATCTTCTGTACCATGCCTGCAGCCCCCAACCATCTTCTGTACCATGCCTGTAGCCCCCAACCATCTCCTGTACCATGCCTGTAGCCCCCAACCATCTCCTGTACCATGCCTGTAGCCCCCAACCATCTCCTGTACCATGCCTTCAGTCTCCAACCATCTCTTGTACCATGCCTGCAGCCCCCAACCATCTCCTATACCATGCCTGCAGTCTCCATCCATCTTCTGTACCATGCCTGCAGCCCCCAACCATCTCCTGTACCATGCCTGTAGCCCCCAACCATCTCCTGTACCATGCCTGTAGCCCCCAACCATCTCCTGTACCATGCCTGTAGCCCCCAACCATCTCCTGTACCATGCCTGTAGCCCCCAACCATCTCCTGTACCATGCCTTCAGTCTCCAACCATCTCTTGTACCATGCCTGCAGCCCCCAACCATCTCCTATACCATGCCTGCAGTCTCCATCCATCTTCTGTACCATGCCTGCAGCCCCCAACCATCTCCTGTACCATGCCTGTAGCCCCCAACCATCTCCTGTACCATGCCTGTAGCCCCCAACCATCTTCTGTACCATGCCTGCAGCCCCCAACCATCTCCTGTACCATTCCTGCAGTCCCCAACCATCTCCTGTACCATGCCTGTAGCCCCCAACCATCTCCTATACCATGCCTGCAGTCCCCAACCATCTCCTGTACCATGCCTGCAGTCCCCAACCATCTCCTGTACCATGCCTGTAGCCCCCAACCATCTCCTGTACCATGCCTGCAGTCCCCAACCATCTCCTGTACCATGCCTGCAGTCCCCAACCATCTCCTGTACCATGCCTGTAGCCCCCAACCATCTCCTGTACCATGCCTGTAGCCCCCAACCATCTCCTGTACCATTCCTGCAGCCCCCAACCATCTCCTGTACCATGCCTGTAGCCCCCAACCATCTCCTGTACCATGCCTGTAGCCCCCAACCATCTTCTGTACCATGCCTGTAGCCCCCAACCATCTCCTGTACCATGCCTGTAGCCCCCAACCATCTCCTGTACCATGCCTGTAGCCCCCAACCATCTCCTGTACCATGCCTGCAGTCTTTTCAGCAGTCTGTCTGAACAATGATGTGGAATAATAAAATATCGCAGTATCGGTTGTTCATGTCAGTTTTGTATTTGTTCTTTATGTTTTCACCAGATTGAGAAGCAACTGTTTGAGGAGACAGTGAAGACTCTGAATATGTACTACATAGAGGCGGAGAAGATCGGAGGCAGCTCTTATCTAGAGGGATGCCTGGCTTGTGCTACAGCGTATTTCATCTTCCTGTGCATGGAGACACACTATGAGAAGGTAAACTGGATTATGTCTTCATTGTTGAAGAGATCCGGTCATTGCACTTATGTAGGACGAGTCCTCCGGAAGGACAACCCTCCACCCGCCGTTCTATTCTCTGCTTCAATCGCCTTGTTAGCTCTGTGTTGGGCCTGTGATGGTATTAATATCTTCTTTCCCTCCCTCATCTACACAACATCCTGGGACCAGACAGTGGGGGGGGGGGGCTCATGTTCAAAAGCATGGTGTATTAGCAAGGTGAATTTTTGGGAAGAGTTAGCACCCTTGTCTAGCTTTAATTGCTTAGGTAAGCCACAAAGATTGCCAAATGATTGTCTCGGAGTGAAATGTCTTCTACTGATATTACAGATGACAACACAAAAAAATGAAAGACAACCAACATGTTTCAGGGGCTCAAAAAATCCCCCTTCATCAGGGCTTAAACAATGTAGCAACCGTATCTATACGACTCCAAATAAAAGCTCCTACATAGAAGGTTGGGGGCTGACCAGATAAGTCCACCCAATGCTGCTTCCTGTGATGAGGTGACAACGATGCTGCACTGCTCCCAAATTCAGAGCAGTGTTGTCACCCTGTGCAGGCTGTGCATGCTTGTACTACACTGGGAGGAGATGTTGCAGGGTTCTTGGCTATTGGCATTGTCATTGCTAAATGACACGCCTGTAACTTGTCAACCAGCACTTGGGCACACCTAATGCTGCCCAACTGCAGGCTTGGTACATGAGATGGTTGGGGGCTGCAGGCATGGTACAGGAGATGGTTGGGGGCTGCAGGCATGGTACAGGAGATGGTTGGGGACTGCAGGCATGGTACAGGAGATGGTTGGGGACTGCAGGCATGGTACAGGAGATGGTTGGGGACTGCAGGCATGGTACGGGAGATGGTTGGGGACTGCAGGCATGGTACGGGAGATGGTTGGGGACTGCAGGTATGGTACGGGAGATGGTTGGGGACTGCAGGCATAGTACGGGAGATGGTTGGGGACTTCAGGCATGGTACGGGAGATGGTTGGGGACTGCAGGAATGGTACAGGAGATGGTTGGGGACCACGGGCATGGTACAGGAGATGGTTGGGGACTGCAGGCATGGTACAGGAGATGGTTGGGGACTTCAGGCATGGTACAGGAGATGGTTGGGGACTGCAGGCATGGTACAGGAGATGGTTGGGGACTGCAGGCATGGTACGGGAGATGGTTGGGGACTTCAGGCATGGTACAGGAGATGGTTGGGGACTGCAGGCATGGTACAGGAGATGGTTGGGGACTGCAGGCATGGTACAGGAGATGGTTGGGAACTGCGGGCATGGTACAGGAGATGGTTGGGGACTGCAGGAATGGTACAGGAGATGGTTGGGGACCACGGGCATGGTACAGGAGATGGTTGGGAACTGCAGGCATGGTACAGGAGATGGTTGGGGACTGCACACATGGTACAGGAGATGGTTGGGGACTGCAGGAATGGTACAGGAGATGGTTGGGGACCACGGGCATGGTACAGGAGATGGTTGGGGACTGCAGGCATGGTACAGGAGATGGTTGGGGACTGCACACATGGTACAGGAGATGGTTGGGGACTGCAGGCATGGTACAGGAGATGGTTGAGGACTGCAGGCATGGTACAGGAGATGGTTGGGAATTGCAGGCATGGTACAGGAGATTGTTGGGGACTGCAGGCATGGTACAGGAGATGGTTGGGGACTGCAGGCATGGTACAGGAGATGGTTGGGGACTGCAGGCATGGTACAGGAGATGGTTGGGGACTGCAGGCATGGTACAGGAGATGGTTGGGGACTGCAGGCATGGTACAGGAGATGGTTGGGGACTGCACACATGGTATAGGAGATTGTTGGGGACTGCACACATGGTACAGGAGATGGTTGGGGACTGCAGGCATGGTACAGGAGATGGTTGAGGACTGCAGGCATGGTACAGGAGATGGTTGGAGACTGCAGAAAAGGTACTGAAGGTGGTTGGGGACTGCAGGCATAGTACAGGAGATGGTTGGGAATTGCAGAAATAGTAAAGGGGTTACTGAAATCCTCCCACCATGAGCTGCAGTGTCTGTGAGGGGGAGCGTGTGAAACACGAAGGAGGATTTATCTCAGTCATGAGGCTTGTACATCACATAGGAAGTGGATTTCAGACTTGTTTTGCTTGGTATACAGAAGCCTTTAGATGTCTCTTAGTTGTCCATCTTTAAAGGGTAAGTACACCTCTAGTAAACGTATCGCTAAATTCTGCCGTCCTTTTTATTATAATAAGAATGTAAAGTCGGATGAACAATGTCCTGATGAATCAATGATGGTCTCATGTGTGGTCCATATTGATGCCCGAGAGCAGGAACAGTCCTTAGCCTGGGGTGGGACCTTCCACTTTGCCCCGTGTGTCCCACAGGGAGTATTGGTGGGAATTCTGCTTACATTATCTTACCAAAGGGCAAGAAAGGATTTGAATTTCGCAGAGCCGCCGAGTCTCAGCGCCACGCTACAGCTTTGAACTCGGTCCAACGTGGACACAGCTAAACTGTGGAGAGCGGGATGGAGTCGCACGTCAGGGCCGGCATTTCACATTATTATCCGGCTATTTCTTGGTGAGCAGATTTAATCCTTCCTTCAAACGCTTGGGAAAGGTTGTCTCAACACGCCGGCACTCAGCAAGCTCAGCTAATTGTACGGTCTCTTTATATCACACCGTCCATCTGGGCATCGGGCCAAAGCAAACTCAACCTTTGTAAGCTGGAAATTAATTTCCCAGCAGATTCTGTTCCCACTTCAACCCGAGCTGATACTGAGAGAGGATACATGATGTAGTAGGGAGGGATCCGGAGCTTTTCTATAGATACGTACCTCCAGCAGATGGAACCTTCTAGTAAAATACATTGGCTGATGGAGCCTTTTATTAGAGTCACATGAATCGAGACGGTCAGCTGTACCCAATCACATCACTCCTTTTATTCTTGCCTTCAGTGATAACCTGCTAATTCCAAGCTTCCTCGAGTCCCCATCTACAGTGCAGGAAATGCGTATTTGCTCCCCGGCTGATGTTGAATGTTCGCCCCTCACACAGAAATGATCGGTCTAACAATGGAATGTTCGCCCCTCACACAGAAATGATCGGTCTAACAATGGAATGTTCGCCCCTCACACAGAAATGATCGGTCTAACAATGGAATGTTCGCCCCTCACACAGAAATGATCGGTCTAACAATGGAATGTTCGCCCCTCACACAGAAATGATCGATCTAACAATGGAATGTTCGCCCCTCACACAGAAATGATCGGTCTAACAATGGAATGTTCGCCCCTCACACAGAAATGATCGGTCTAACAATGGAATGTTTGCCCCTCGCACAGAAATGATCGGTCTAACAATGGAATGTTCGCCCCTCACACAGAAATGATCGGTCTAACAATGGAATGTTCGCCCCTCACACAGAAACGATCGGTCTAACAATGGAATGTTCGGTGTAACACTGAGAGACAGAATACAACAACAAATTCAGCAGAAATGCGTCTAACAAATGATGACGGATCTGCATGTTCATGAGGGAAAGAAGGATTTGATCCCCTTCACAAAACATGACTTAGTACTTGATGGCCAATCCCTTGTTGGCAATCACAGAGGTCAGACGTTTCCTGGAGTTGGCCCCCAGGTTCGCACACATCTCAGGAGGGATTTTGGCCCACTCCTCTTGGCAGATCCTCTCCAAGTCATTAAGGTTTGGTGGCTGACGTTTGGTAACTCGAACTTTCAGCTCCCTCCACAGATTGTCAATTGGATGAAGGTGTGGAGACTGGCTAGGCCACTCCGGGACCTTAATGTGCTTCTACTTGAGCCGCTCCTTTGTTGCCTTGGCCGTGTGTTTTGGGTCATTGTCATGCTGGAACACCCATCCACCACCCATTTTCAATGCCCTAGCTGAGGGAAGAAGGTTCTCACCCAAATTTGATGGTACATTGCCCCGTCCATCGTCCCTTTGATGCGGTGCAGTTGTCCTGTCCCCTTAGCAGAAAAACACCCCCAAAGCAGAATGTTTCCACCACCATGTTTCACAGTTGGGATGGTGTTCTTGGGGTCATAGGCAGCATTCCTCCTCCTCCAAACACGGCAAGTTGAGTTGATGCCAAAGAGCTTGATTTTGGTCTCATCTGACCACAACACCTCCCACCAGTCCTCCTCTGCATCATTCAGATGTTCAGTGGCAGACTTCAGACGGGCCTGGACATGGGCTTTCTTGAGCAGAGGGACCTTGCGCGCACTGCAGGATTTCAGTCCTTGTCGGCATAGGCAACACAAAAAATGGACCCCCCCCCAAGAGAGAGACTTGCCATCACAGCTCTCTGAAATGAAACCATTTTTAGATGTCTTCATTCCCACCGACAGCCCTCTGCTCCATCAGTGCTGCCTATATCACTCACCCGACTCCCCTCCCGGAGTCTCAACGCCACTCCCTTGGCTCCCCTCACTCCGCTCTGCTCTTCCACCTGCTGCCCAGCCCTGGTGTCCCTTGCAGCCTCCTCAGACACACCGCCACCCGCTCCTGGTCACCGCACAGGAACCGGCGGCTGAAGGCTCAGGGCGTGCAGTACAACCAGTGTCCCTTCTTCCAGGGGGCCGTGCCACCCCCTGAAAGATGCCGCCCAAGGCAAACGCCTTGTTTGCCTCGCAGTAAATTCGCCCCTGGGTAAAGATTGAAGGCTTTTGGCACCCAGAAGTGTCAGATGCCAAAAGATTCTGCTGGAGGCTGTAGCTCTTCAGAAGAGCTGGTTATTATTGACCTCTCCCAACTTAAATGGGCATTCATATGACCGCTGTGATTGGCTGTTCCAGTGGTCACATGGTCAGGGGCTGGTCCTGTCAGCTACTGATTGTTAGTGGGGAACGAGAGTTGTCCTTGACAGCTTGGGGGTGGGAACACCCAGTGATGCATATGTGCAGGGCGTGGGCATTAAAGCCCACCTATGTACCACCTCATTACATGCGATATGTGGGCAGTAACAGGTTAAAGGCTAAGTACACCTTTAAGAAAAAAAAAATAAAAGCAAAATGTGCAAATATATATATATCATTTTTTTTTTCCACTGGATCCTGCAAAACATTGCACTCACAATCAGTGGCTGGCTGGTGCAATGCCAGGCTCCTGCAGCCTCTTCCTCCAGCTTGCTGTCTGTAGCTCTGTATTGGCTGCCGGAATCCTCAATGGACTCTGAGTGCGCTGAACATCGCCCTTGTGATTGATAACTGCAAGTCCGTCTGTGTCCATTTGGGGCCATGCACCCATGCCGATGTCACATCGGGAGCAGCGGCCATGCCCGTGCGGCCGCTGCATCCCAATTGACAGCAATGGGACTGCCTGCATGGAGCACCTGTGCATTCCCATGCAGCCCCTACATGGGGAATGGATTCCTACACCCCTTGTGAACAAGGCCTTAGATGACAGGTGTCAAACCGCGGCCCTCCAGCCGCGGAGAAACTACAAGTCCCATCATGCCTCTGCCTTTGGGAGTCATGCTTTTAACTGTCAGCCCAGCAACACCTCATGGGATTTGTAGTTCGGCGAGGGCTGCAGTTTGACACCCCGGCTTAGATTCTCCAGTCTCTTTCATTTGTTCTTTGGTTTTCTTTCTTTTTTTTTTTTTTTTTCTTTCTTTTTTTGTGCTTTTTTGTCGTTTTCCTCCTTCCTCTTCACACTTTTTATGATGGTTTCCTTTCTTGTATTCTCTGATTCCTTTCTATTATCTTGTTTTCATATTCACTGAGTTTATAAAATAGTATTTCGGGTTGTAGATTAGGTTACCATTCTTCTTATTCAATAGATTTAATTGTAGAGTTTTGTGCACATATAAGGATACGAAGAAATGTATACAAAAGACAAAACTCTACCTTGACGGTACATCTGTGCAGGCGTGGCATTGCTGCCGAATATTACTTATTCTTTCTCTTTCCAGACCTCTACTTTTTCTTCTTCATTGATGAATAACATGCCCCCCCCAGTACATATCAGCCCCTCCATCCCACCTTCTATTACAAGTCCTCTCCCGTCCCAACGTGCCCCCCAGTACATATCAGCCCCTCCACCCCACCTGCTATTACAAGTCCTCTCCCGTCCCAACGTGCCCCCCAGTACATATCAGCCCCTCCACCCCACCTTCTATTACAAGTCCTCTCTCTTCCCAACGTGCCCCCCAGTACATATCAGCCCCTCCACCCCACCTTCTATTACAAGTCCTCTCCCGTCCCAACGTGCCCCCCAGTACATATCAGCCCCTCCACCCCACCTTCTATTACAAGTCCTCTCCCGTCCCAACATGCCCCCCCCAGTACATATCAGCCCCTCCACCCCACCTTCTATTACAAGTCCTCTCTCTTCCCAACGTGCCCCCCAGTACATATCAGCCCCTCCATCCCACCTTCTATTACAAGTCCTCTCCCGTCCCAACGTGCCCCCCAGTACATATCAGTCCCTCCATCCCACCTTCTATTACAAGTCCTCTCCCGTCCCAACGTGCCCCCCAGTACATATCAGCCCCTCCACCCCACCTTCTATTACAAGTCCTCTCCCGTCCCAACGTGCCCCCCCAGTACATATCAGTCCCTCCATCCCACCTTCTATTACAAGTCCTCTCCCGTCCCAACGTGCCCCCCAGTACATATCAGCCCCTCCATCCCACCTTCTATTACAAGTCCTCTCCCGTCCCAACATGCCCCCCCCAGTACATATCAGCCCCTCCACCCCACCTTCTATTACAAGTCCTCTCCCGTCCCAACGTGCCCCCCAGTACATATCAGCCCCTCCATCCCACCTTCTATTACAAGTCCTCTCCCGTCCCAACGTGCCCCCCAGTACATATCAGCCCCTCCATCCCACCTTCTATTACAAGTCCTCTCCCGTCCCAACGTGCCCCCCCAGTACATATCAGTCCCTCCACCCCACCTTCTATTACAAGTCCTCTCCCGTCCCAACGTGCCCCCCCAGTACATATCAGCCCCTCCACCCCACCTTCTATTACAAGTCCTCTCTCTTCCCAACGTGCCCCCCCAGTACATATCAGTCCCTCCACCCCACCTTCTATTACAAGTCCTCTGCCGTTCCAACGTGCCCCCCCAGTACATATCAGCCCCTGCACCCCACCTTCTATTACATGTCCTCTCCCGTCCCAACGTGCCCCCCCAGTACATATCAGCCCCTCCACCCACCTTCTATTACAAGTCCTTTCCCGTCCCAACGTGCCCCCCCAGTACATATCAGCCCCTTCACCCCACCTTCTATTACAAGTCCTCTCCCATCCCAACGTGCCCCCCCAGTACATATCAGCCCCTCCACCCCACCTTCCATTACAAGTCCTCTGCTGTCCCAGTGTTCCCCCCAGTACATATCAGCCCCTCCACCCCACCTTCTATTACAAGACCTCTCCCGCCCCAACGTGCCCCCCAGTACATATCAGCCCCTCCACCCCACCTTCTATTACAAGTCCTCTCCCATCCCATTGTGCCCCCCCAGTACATATCAGCCCCTCCACCCCACCTTCCATTACAAGTCCTCTGCTGTCCCAGTGTTCCCCCCAGTACATATCAGCCCCTCCACCCCACCTTCTATTACAAGACCTCTCCCGCCCCAACGTGCCCCCCAGTACATATCAGCCCCTCCACCCCACCTTCTATTATAGTCCTCTCCCGCACCAACGTGCCCCCCAGTACATATCAGCCCCTCCACCCCACCTTTCTCACTGATCATTCTATAAGGCCTGGTTCACACCAATGCGGTTTTTATATTACTTTTTTGCATTTTTACAGTCCATTTAACATGGTTTATTATGGGACACGTTCAGCTCTGCTTTTTTAAGCTGTTGCATTTTTTGGAAAGGTTCGGGGACTTTTTTTTAAGCCCAGCAACAAGTTGGCCTAAAAAAAAAAAGGAAGAAAACGCAAAGAGCGCCTCAAACAGCGCTGCAAAAAGGACAAAATGCAAACTTCATTGTTGTGATCCAGGCCTAGCTCATAGGGCGGTTGGGTGTCCTAACCTCGAAGAAGCCCATACCTTTCCATCATAGGGCGGATGGGTGTCCTCCTAACCTCTAAGAAGCCCATACCTTTCCATCATAGGGCGGATGGGTGTCCTCCTAACCTCTAAGAAGCCCATACCTTTCCATCATAGGGCGGATGGGTGTCCTCCTAACCTCTAAGAAGCCCATACCTTTCCATCATAGGGCGGATGGGTGTCCTCCTAACCTCTTAGAAGCCCATACCTTTCCATCATAGGGCGGATGGGTGTCCTCCTAACCTCTAAGAAGCCCATACCTTTCCATCATAGGGCGGATGGGTGTCCTCCTAACCTCTAAGAAGCCCATACCTTTCCATCATAGGGCGGATGGGTGTCCTCCTAACCTCTTAGAAGCCCATACCTTTCCATCATAGGGCGGATGGGTGTCCTCCTAACCTCTACGAAGCCCATACCTTTCCATCATAGGGCGGATGGGTGTCCTCCTAACCTCTAAGAAGCCCATACCTTTCCATCATAGGGCGGATGGGTGTCCTCCTAACCTCTAAGAAGCCTATACCTTTCCATCTTTCCTCAAAACCCTTCTAAACCTTCTGTTTGTTGTCTCCATTTTGAACTGTAAAACCTCTTCTGTTCTTAGACTTTTTTGTATCCGTATGTATGTGTGTTTTTTCCTTTAATTGGCTCAGTGTGTGTCCTTCAAGTGTGTAAGTCTCAACATTGAGCTGCACAAAGCCCCCTAATAGAATGGCCCAGAATAGCCCCTTATGGTGTAGAGTTCTCGAGAGTCTGGTCCGGTTCCCAGATCCTGGAGACAAAAGCGAGGAGCCGGTAAGAAGGTGGATTCCTCTCCAGGAACTTCCTGGCGGTCTGTTTTGCTGATAAATGTTACATAGAATCTGAACAATGGTTGGAAGTGCTCTCCATCCAATAAGTGGACTCAATGGGTGGCTGCTGGTCCACACAATAGAGGCACCATTTTCAGGCAGGCATACAAGGGTGCTAACCAGGACTTCCTTCAGCAGATAGAACATCTTCCAAACGTGTATTTTTCATGTTGTGTCTAGTTCAGGGTTTCTCATCATGGGTTCCATTGAACTCTAGGGTTCCTCCAGAGGTTGCTAGGGGTTCCTGTCTCTCAGAAAAGTTCCCACCAACATCATTGATCTTTTTAGTTATCTATAAGGGGGGTAATTCTTCCCACTGACCAGAAGTGTAAGCAGCATTCTTCTCAATGACCACAACACTCATGTATCGTGAGTTGTATACATGGTTGTCACTCTTGTGATGCATAGCCCCCTCTGCACTGCATAGCCCGGTATTCACTAAAGTGTTAAAGGTAACCTGGAAACACTTGGGTTGGCCCCACCAGGACCGGGGTTGCTACTAACAGAATATACCTATCTTTTCATGACGCAAGACCTGCAAGAGTTTATATATTTTTTTATGGCAATGAACACCCAAGTTACCTACTTCATATACGAGGTGGTCATAAGGTTTTGAGAGTTTTGTAACACGCCAGCAAATGGCAGCACAAGGCTACACGCACAGTCAAGGGGAGCACCGACCTTCATAAGTCAATGTGCCAAAAGACATCGCCCTGTGTACATCAGGAGCTGTGTAATTGGTGTGGTTCTGACCACACCAATAGACATCGTCCTGTGTACATCAGGAGCTACTAGTGCCATTCTGACCACACCAATAGACATCGTCCTGTGTACATCAGGAGCTACTAGTGCCATTCTGACCACACCAATAGACATTGTCCTGTGTACATCGGGAGCTGTGTAATTGGTGTGGTTCTGACCACACCAATAGACATTGTCCTGTGTACATCGGGAGCTACTAGTGCCATTCTGACCACACCAATAGACATCGTCCTGTGTACATCAGGAGCTACTAGTGCCATTCTGACCACACCAATAGACATTGTCCTGTGTACATCGGGAGCTGTGTAATTGGTGTGGTTCTGACCACACCAATAGACATTGTCCTGTGTACATCAGGAGCTACTAGTGCCATTCTGACCACACTAATAGACATCGTCCTGTCTACATCAGGAGCTACTGGTGCCATTCTGACCACGCCAATAGACATCGTCCTGTGTACATCGGGAGCTGTGTAACTGGTGCTATTCTAACCACACCAATAGACATCTCCCTGTGTACATCGGGAGCTGTGCAACTGGTGCTATTCTAGCCATGCCAATAGACATCGTCCTGTGTACATCGGGAGCTGTGTAACTGGTGGTATTCTGGCCACACCAATAGACATCTCTCTGTGTACATTGGGAGCTGTGTAACTGGTGCCATTCTGACCACGCCAATAGACATTGCCCTGGGTACATCGGGAGCTGTGCAACTGGTGGTATTCTGGCCACACCAATAGACATCTCTCTGTGTACATTGGGAGCTGTGTAACTGGTGCCATTCTGACCACGTCAATAGACATTGCCCTGGGTACATCGGGAGCTGTGCAACTGGTGCTATTCTGACCATGTGCGTTACCATGTCTGCCATTTCATCATGGACAGCAAGTTAGAACAAAGAGCAAATGTGAAATTCTCAAACACACAAGTTTCACCACCGGTAATGATCCTCAACATGAAGGATGGATCATCCACGGCATGCTGATGGAGTTCTTGGCAGACTTTGACATGGTGTTCTTCCTGCTCCTGGGTCAGCAGCCTGGGGACGAACTTGACAGCAACATGGTGAATGTTCCAATCACATGTGAGGCCTGGACTGTCCCATATGACACACCGACAATGGCAGCAATGCAGTGGATTGTTCTCTGACCATCATCATGCACAAGTTGCCGAATGGTTTCCACATTTTTGGAGGTTGAGCTCGTTGAAGGTCTTCCTGATCTCTCGTTGTCTTCCAGAGATGTTCTGCTCTTGAAGTGCGCGTGCCGCTCACAACACCTCGAATTACTAATTTCAGCATCGCCGTAAACTTGCTGAATCGTGCCAGATGTCTCCGTGGCAGATTTACCCCGTTTCATGCAGAATTTCACGTTTGCTCTTTGTTCCAACTTGCTGTCCATGATGAAATAGCAGACGTGGTAGAGCACGTGGTCAGAATAGCACCAGTTGCACAGCTCCCAATGTACACAGGACGATGTCTTTTGGCACACTGACTTATGAAGGTTGGTACTCTGTGTGACTTCATTCCCTTCACTGGAACTAGGGGGCCAAGCCCAACCCCTGAAAGACACCCCCACACCATAATCTCCCCTCCACCATACTTTACACTTGGCACAATGCAGTCAGGCAAGTAATGTTCTCTTGGCAACCACCAAACCCAGACACGTCCATCAGATTGCCAGACAGAGAAGTGTGATTGGTCACTGCAGAGAACACGTCTCCCCTGCTCTAGAGTCCAGTGGCGGCGTGCTTTACACCACGGCATCCGACACTTTGCATTGCACTTGGTGATGGAAGGCTTGGATGCAGCTGCTCGGCCATGGAAACCCATTCCATGAAGCTCTCTACACACTGTTGTTGGGCTCATCTGAAGGCCACACCAAGTTTGGAGGTCTTTAGCTATTGACTCTGCAGACAGTTGGTGACTTCTGCGCACTGTGCGCTTCAGCATGCGCTGACCCCGCTCTGTCATGTGACGTGGCCTACCACTTGGTGGCTGAGTGGCTGTTGTTCCCAGTTGCTTCCACTTTGTTATAATCCCACTAACAGTTGAGCGTGGAATATTTAGTAGCCAGGAAATGTCACGGATGGACTTATTGCCCAGGTGACCACCTATCACGGGACCACGCTTGGAGTCACTGAGCTCCTGAGAGCGACCCATTCTTTCACCAATGTTTGTAGAAGCCGTCTGCATGCCTAGGGGCTTGATTGTATACACCTGTGTCCATGGAGCAGCACAGTGGCTAAATGGTTAGCACTTCCGCCTGGCAGTACTCGGGTCGTTGGTTCGAATCCCAGCCACGGCACCACCTGCCTGGAGTTTGTTCTCCCTGTGCCTGCGTGGGTTTCCCCCAGGGACTCCGGTTTCCTCCCACACTCCAAAGACATGCTGGTAGGTTCATTGGATCCTTTATAAATTGGCCCAAATATGTGTATGTATGAATGTAAGTTAGGGACCTTAGATTGTACGCCCCTTGAGGGTTAGGGACTGATGTGAATGTACAATATATATGTGTGAAGGGCTGCGTAAATTGACGGCGCTATATAAATACCTGAAAAATAAAAAAATAAAAAATGGAGGGGGTTGGAACACCTAAATCACATGATTGGGAGGGGATTGGAACACCTGAATCACATGATTGGGAGGGGATTGGAACACCTGAATCACATGATTGGGAGGGGATTGGAACACCTGAATCACATGATTGGGAGGGGATTGGAACACCTGAATCACATGATTGGAAAGGGGATTGGAACACCTGAATCACATGATTGGGAGGGGTGGGGACAATACGTCTGGCAATATAGTGTGTGTATGTATGTATATATACAGTTGTGTTCAAAATACTAGCAGTCAGACATCACTAACTGGATCAATCACTGTTTTTGGTGGAAATGATATTTCTACATGGCAGATAATTTCCTAGCCGGTGTAGTAGAGTCATAGAAATCCAACAGACCCGACAGTCATGACATGCATGCTGCTGATTCTGTGTCATTGAATCACTCATTGAAAGGGGCGTGTTCACAATAATAGCCGTGTGTTGAAAAAAGTGACTAAAGCTGCAAATCCTTCTAATCCTTTTATTTCCATCCACACAAATGCATTGGGAACACGACACATTCTATTCCAAATCACAACATGAAGAAAAATACATCAAATTTGTGTTGTTCCTCTAAAAAGATGGAAGAAAAGTGAATATTAGACGGTTCAAAAAAATGGCCGTGTTTGTATTCTTCTTTCCAAACTCCAACATTCACTATATAAACTGAGAAATGTTTGAAGATTTTGCTTTCCTTTGAATGACTTCATGAATATTTGGTTGTAGTCGCACTGTTTCTGAGAACTGCTGTACATCTGTGTTGCATGGAGTCCCCCAACTTCTGGCCCCTGTGATCAGGTATTCCAGCCCAGGATGATTGGACCACATTCCACAGTTCTTCTCTATTTCTTGGTTTTGCCTCAAACGGCATTTTTGATGTCACCCCACAAGTTTTCTATTGGATGAAGAGCCGGGGATTGGGCTGGCCACTCCATAACGTCCATCTTGTTGGTCTGGAACCAAGATGTTGCACGTTTACTGGTGTGTTTGGGGTCGTTGTCTTGTTGGAACACCCATTTCAAGGGCATTTCCTCTTCAGCATAAGGCAGCATGACCTCTTCAAGTATTCTGATGGATTCAAACTGATCCATGATCCCTGGTATGCGATAAATAGGCCCAACACCGTAGTATGAGAAACATCCCCATATCATGATGCTTGCACCACCATGCTTCACGGTCTTCACAGTGTACTGTGGCTTGAATTCAGTGTTTGGGGGTCGTCTGACAAACTGTCTCCGCCCACTAGACCCAAAAAGAACAATCTTACTTTCATCAGCCCACAAAATGTTGCGCCATTTCTCTTTAGGCCGGTCAATGTGCTCTTTGGCAGATTGTAACCTCTTCAGCACGTCTTTTTCCCAACAGTGGGACTTTGCGGGGACTTCTTGCAGATAGCTTGGCTTCACATCGGCGTCTTCTAATTGTAACAGTCCTCACAGGGAACGTCACACCTTCTTTCATCTTCCTGGAGCTGATTGTTGGCTGAGTCCTCACAGGGAACGTCACACCTTCTTTCATCTTCCTGGAGCTGATTGTTGGCTGAGTCCGCACCATTTTGGCTATTCTTCTATCCATTCCAATGGTAGTTTTTTGCTTTCTTCCTCGTCTTTCAGGTTTTGGTTGCCATTTTAAAGCATTTGCCATCATTTTAGCTGAGCAGCCGATCATTTTCTGCACTTCTTTATATGTTTTCCCCTCTCCAATCAACTTTTTAATCAAGGTACGCTGTTCTTCTGAACAATGTCTGGAACGACCCATTTTCCTCAGAATTTCAGAGATAAATGCACTGTAACCAGCATGTCCAAGATTTGCTGCCTTCCTTCCTTAAATAAGGGCAATCATTGCCACCTGTTTATCAAAGAATGAATGACCTCACTAATAGAACTCCACACGGCTATTATTGTGAACACGCCCCTTTCAATGAGTGATTCAATGACACAGAATCAGCAGCATGCATGTCATGACTGTCGGGTCTGTTGGATTTCTATGACTCTACTACACCTGCTAGGAAATTATCTGCCATGTAGAAATATCATTTCCACCAAAAACAGTGATTGATCCGGTTAGTGATGTCTGACGGCTAGTATTTTCAACACAACTGTCTATATTAGAATCCATTAATCACATGTAATCTCTATATTGTATATAATATATTTAGTATGATTATTATTGGTACGGCATTGACTGGTATTAATATTCCCAGAACTTACGGCTGGCTGCCCGGATCTTCCACTGTTCCCCGATAATTCAGAAATTCAGCGTATTCCTATTCTCATCCAGCCTCTATTTCTGTGTTGAAGGTTTTGAAGAAAATCTCAAAATACATTCAAGAGCAAAATGAGAAGATCTACGCTCCCCGAGGTCTCCTAATCACTGATCCCGTAGAACGAGGAATGCGTGTCGTATCCTTTTTGTAACAATTTTTTTTTTTTTTTGCATCGGGTCGGGTAAGTGTTCGTTGTTTTACAGTTGCAAGAAAAAGTATGTGAACCCCTTGGGATTCCGTGGAGTTTTGCATGAATTGGGCATAAAATGTGCTCTGACCGTCATCTAAGTCACAATAGAAGAACACAGTCTGCTGAACATAATACTACACAAACATTAGATGTTGCCATGGTTTAATTGCACATAACATGTAAACATTCACAGTGCAGGGAGGAAAAAGTATGTGAACCTTTGGACTTAATAACTGGTTGACCCTCCTTTGGCAGCAATAACCTCAACCAAACGTTTCCTGTAGTTGCAGATCAGACCTGCACAACGATCTGGAGTCATTTTGGACCACTCCTCTTCACAAAACTGTTTCAGTGTAGCAATATTCTTGGGATGTCTGGTGTGAATCGCTCTCTTAAGGTCATGCCACAGCATTTCAATGGGGTTGAGGTCAGGACTCTGACTGGGCCACTCCAGAAGGCGTATTCTGTGCTGTTGCAGCCATTGTTTTGTTGAATGACTTGTATGCTTTGGGTCATTGTCCTGTTGCATCACCCATCCTCTGCGGAGCTTCAGTTGGCGGACAGATGGTCGTACGTTTTCCTGCAAAATGTCTTGATAAACTCTGGAATTCATTTTCCCATCAATGACAACAATCCGTCCAGCCCTGAGGCAGCAAAGCAGCCCCAAACCATGATGCTCCCTCCGTCATGTTTCACAGTGGGGATGAGGTTTTGATGTTGGTGTGCTGGGCCTTTTTTTCTCCACACATAGTGTTGTGTGTTCTTCCCAAACAACTCAATCTTGGTTTCATCTGTCCACAGTATATTCTGCCAGTAGTGCTGTGGACACATCCAGGTGCTCTTTTGCAAACTTCAAACGTGCTGCAATCTTCTTTTTGGACAGCAATGGCTTCCTCCGTGGTGTCCTCCCATGTACTCCATTCTTGTGTAATGTTTTCCTTATTGTAGATGTGTCAACAAAAATGTTAGCATGTGCCAGAGATTTCTGTAGGTCTTTAGCTGACACTCTGGGATTCTTCTTTACCTCGTGCAGCATTCTGCGCTGTGCTCTTGCAGTCATTTTTACAGGACGACCACGCCTAGGGAGAGTAGCAGCAGTGCTAAACTTTCTCCATTTGTAGACAGTCTGTCTTACCGTGGACACAGGAACATCAAGGCTCAAGGAGATACTTTTGTAACCCTTTCCAGCTTCATGCAAGTCAACAATTCTTGATGGTAGGTCTTCTGAGAGCTCTTTTCTGCGAGGCATGGTTCACATCAGACAGTGTTTCTTGAAACCAGTAAACCCAAAACAGGTGTCAGCAACACATCCAATATCATCACACTGATTGGAGTCAAGGTTGGCTCGCTCCTGGCTCCAATTAGCTCTGGGAGAAGTCATTAAGCTAGGGCCTCACATACTTTTTCCTCCCTGCACTGTGAATGTTTACATGTTATGTGCAATGAAACCATGGCAACATCTAATGTTTGTGTAGTATTATGTTCAGCAGACTGTGTTCTTCTATTGTTGTGACTTAGATGACGTTCAGAGCACATTTTATGCCCAATTCATGCAAAACTCCACGTAATCCCAAGGGGTTCACATACTTTTTCTTGCTACTGTACACTTTCCACTGGCTGCTATCCTGATTGGTTCTAAAGCCAAAAGGTTCTTTAGTATCTTAGTGTGTTACCTGCATTAAGGTAAAAAAAACCTTCCACAGGTTGTCCCCCTCCCCCCCCAAATACTTACCCTGTAGTCCTGTATTGATCCAGCGCTGTGCCCATCTGCAGCAGTGCTCTCTCTCCCCTCTCACGGGCTCAGAGACAGTAGATGGCTCCTGCTGCTGTCAATCAAATCCCGTGGGGAGAAAACAGGGGGTGGGACCGAGCCACTCTGTGTGTGTCTATGGGTGCACACAGCCCAGCTTGGGAGCAAGCCAGCAGGTGCGCCCCCTATAGGAAGCGGATTCCTATGGTGGCGCACAGGGAAGAGGAGTAGCCAAGATTGTCGGTGCGGGACCCCAGAAGAACCCCAGAACCAATAGTATTGCACAGAGCAGGTAAGTATGACAGTTTGCTATTTTAGTTAAGAAAAAAAAACAAACTTTATAAATGCTTTAATGATGCAGCTGTAATACTGCATGTCACGCGAACTGAGAGCGCAGGGAGAGAGCACACGGAGACAGATTGCACGGAACCCGACGTGCCGGTGTTTATTGGGGTACAGACAATAGATCCGTTAGTCTACAGATCCACACCAGACGCAGCAACACAGTAACGTGCTTTGGAAGGCAATATGGAACAACAGGGGGCTGGTAGTCCACAGGGTTCAGTAAGACAGGGGCGTGGCAGTTTCGTGGGACTTTGGGTTCCTGGGGAGAATTGGGCTCAGTCTTTTGGGCAGCACGGGGTTAGTCCACTTACTGGATGCGGGGAGCTGGACACGGAGGGTTGCAGTCCACACAGGCACCACAGCAGAGGACAGTTCAGGCAGGCAATGGGTAAGTCCAGGCACACAGCAGAGGGCAGACTGGCAGGCGATGGGTAAGTCCGGGCGCACAGCACAGGGCAGACTGGCAGGCAATGGGTAAGTCCGGGCGCACAGCACAGGGCAGTTCAGGCAGGCAATGGGTAAGTCCGGGCACACAGCACAGGGCAGACTGGCAGGCGATGAGTAAGTCCAGGCGCACAGGAGAGGGCAGTTCAGACAGGCAATGGGTAAGTCCGGGCGCACAGCAGAGGGCAGACTGGCAGGCAATGGGTAAGTCCGGGCGCACAGCACAGGGCAGTTCAGGCAGGCAATGGGTAAGTATGGGCGCACAGCAGAGGGCAGGCTGGCAAGCAATGGGTAAGTCCGGGCACACAGCAGAGGGCAAGCTGGCAGGCAATGGGTAAGTCTGGGCGCACAGCAGAGGGCAGTTCAGGCAGGCAATGGGTAAGTCCAGGCACACAGCACAGGGCAGTGCAGGCAGGCAATGGGTAAGTCTGGGCACACAGCACAGGGCAGTTCAGGCAGGCAATGGGTAAGTCCGGGCACACAGCACAGGGCAGACTGGCAGGCGATGGGTAAGTCCGGGCGCACAGGAGAGGGCAGTTCAGGCAGGCAATGGGTAAGTCTGCGCGCACAGCACAGAGCAGTGCAGGCAGGCGATGGGTAAGTCTGGGCACACAGCACAGGGCAGTGCAGGCAGGCGATGGGTAAGTCTGGGCACACAGCACAGGGCAGTTCAGGCAGGCGATGGGTAAGTCCGGGCGTACAGCAGAAGGCAGGCTGGCAGGCAATGGGTAAGTCCTGGCACACAGCAGAGGGCAGTTCAGGCAGGCGATGGGTAAGTCCGGGCACACAGCAGAAGGCAGACTGGCAGGCAATGGGTAAGTCCGGGCACACAGCAGAGGGCAAGCTGGCAGGCAATGGGTAAGTCGGGGCGCACAGCAGAGGGCAAGCTGGCAGGCAATGGGTAAGTCGGGGCGCACAGCAGAGGGCAGTTCAGGCAGGCAGCAAGCCTGGAGGATGGGGGGGGATGGGAGAACCAGCTCCGTGACACTGCACAAATGCAATATGGGTGGCCTTTAAATCATAAAAAAGTATAAAAAAAAAAAAACCATTACATTTTCCAGGAAATCCCATCTTTTAGTCGTCAACAATACGCCATGATAGTAATTCTGTACAATGCCCAGTACACAGAGTTTGAACCATGTATGGCCTGCATAAGTAAAAATTCCAATTTTTTTGCTGTCTTGCAGACCACTCTGGTTATTTTCCGCCATTGTCCATTCCGAATGGATACCAAATGTTGCATTGATACCTTTCCATGGTGCCCCTACTAATGAGGACCCCTGTTGTTGTATTCATTCTTGGAGAACGTAGGTAAGTATTGCTGTGTGTGTATAAAATCCAGAGGCCCTGGGTGGAAGTAGGAGTGACCAATCACACAAGTGTCTTCCTTGATCCCGTCTATTAAAGATCGAGATCTCCATCTATGAAGACCGATGCAGTAGCGGCAGCAGCAGCAGTGGGAGCTCCAGCAGCACCAGCAGCGCCGGCGGCGGCGGAGTAGCCAGTCGTGCCCGATGACTGGCAGAGAGTCCCTGCGGGGACCTGTACTGCCGAGACGATGGCCTTTCTGAAATTCGAAGACTGCGATATCAGAGCACCAGGTTCTAACTGTAGATAGGACTCCTTGTAGCCGGACACGACATGGAGCATCTGTAACGGAACCGGACCCCAACTGCACTAGGGTATTTCCGTTAGATTCCCGCTTCCCTGTCCGAACACAGATCCATGGCCACCACTGCTGACCATACAAGACGAGACAGCACCAGGCTTGTATTAAAACAGGAAATAGACTGCTTTATTTTAACAGACACAAGATATATACACAGGGCGGGGCAATACATTTAGTAACAAGAGACACATCCTAACAGACAGTCCCATCAGGGGGAAGGGCTGCCGGAAACACCCCCCACCAAGCCAATACACATAAACCCCATAATAGTTTGCTCCCAAGCAAGACACAATAGAACAATGGGACTTCGTGGCAGTAAACAATGAACAACCCCCACACCCCACCTATACCTGTCTACACAATATCAGGACATTCCACCCTGTACCCCTAACAGGCACAGGGTGACTTACACATAATATGGATATGGGGAGCTGAGAAAGGGGTCTCCCCACCTCTCCAAAGGGGGCTGTGTTCCATGGGCCCCCCCACTCAAAGTCGCTCCCGTCACAACATCACAAGGGTTCCATCGACTTCCTTGACAAGAACCTGAACGAATCGAGCAAAACGAACAGACGCACCTTTTAATGAAGGCTTCCACCGTTCCACCCGCCATGGAACGTGCAATCACATAGGTTTATATATTCTAGTTTCTATTTATTTTTCAGAAAAAGCAATTCTAGCTGCTGCGTATGAAATGACGCATCATCTCCAAACGTTACTTTGTAGCTGTAACTGGGATACATATCAATCTTCTGCCTGATCTAAGGAACGTATCGTGGAAAATGAAATCTATTTTAGGAAATATATATATATATATCACTGAGATTAAAAACCATTTGGATGATACCTGCATGTTTCCACAATGGAATCTGTAACCACAGACTAATTACTAGATGTTTCCTGTATTTATAACAAAAAAAAAATAATAATTCAACCTATTAGGAATGCTTCCATTGACGGAGATTTCTGAACAACGCAAGTTGGAGAAAACTCTCAAGTTCAACTTCCTGACCCGAAACCTCATCTTATTCCGTTGCCTTAATTTGAATAAATGTGTAGACGATTGTAAATATCTCATTGGAAGACAATGACTTGGAGCAGAGCCCTTTTACCATTGGACGTTGGTGTAATAATGGAGATTAATGAGGTGTTTTCCATTGTGCTGAGAATTGTTCATGGATGATCATGTAGTAATGTTTTGGGGGGGGTTTCCTGCATTCTTCCTTCCCATGACTTGTACATTTGTATCTCTGGTGGTTTTACATAATGGTGTGATCTCCGGATGCCATTGAAAACCTAACGCTGAACTACGGGTAAAGGAAAAGCCCACCATTGCAATGATTCTGCACCCCCATTCCATTGGGTTACCTGCTCGTTTGTGTCTAGGGGGACGGGGCAAAGCAGGTTTACTTTGGGGGTGCAGCCCTACGGCAAGGGCTTGGGCTTTAATGGCTGTGTATTATCTAGTAGTAGTCACATTCAGTTGGACCTGTTGTGTAATGTTGACCTTTTGTAGCTTCCCCCAACCACCTCTTTAGTTCTAATCAGGGTCAGGAACATAGCCCAGCATTTATATCCACAGAGGTGGCACACCTTCCTGTGGAAAGGCAAAGGTTATTGTCCAAGGACCGGATTGGAGGTGTGAAAATGGTGGAACCACCATGCTATACTTACATAGTTCCAGCCTTGGAGGTCAGGAAGGCTTCATCTATGTAATACTTTGATTTACTTGGCTGAAGGTGCGTATTGTTATCAAAAAGCCACGTTAGATGTCACGGTCAGGAGTCAGGCTCGGAGTCCAATAGCTTTAATAGTAGAGAGGCTCCCACCGATCAGCAGAACAAGTATACAAGCAGGACACCCTGGCGGAGCTCACCCGAAGGTGCAGGGTCTAAGTACTAACCACCAGAGCTCCTGATGGTGGAGATGGGTTTTGCTGCGTGTTAGTACCAGGTCATGGTCCTCAGGGTCGTCCGACCAGGAGGTGAGCAAATCCAGGTACAGTAGAAGATGTAACGGGTTGGGATCACGCTGAAGCATATTCAGTAAACAAGTCAAAGGACGGTAACAAGTAGTCACAGGTTGGGATCAAGCGGAAGCGTAGTCAGTAAACGAGCCAAAGGTCGGTTACAAGTAGTCGCAGGTTGGGATCAAGCGGAAGCGTAGTCAGTAAACGAGCCAAAGGTCGGTAACAAGTAGTAGCAGGTTGGGATCAGGCAAAAGCATAGTCAGTAAACAAGCCAAAAGTCAGTAACAAGTAGTCGCAGGTTGGGATCAGGCGGAAGCGTAGTCAGTAAACGAGCCAAAGGTCGGTAACAAGTAGTCGCAGGTTGGGATCAAGCGGAAGCGTAGTCAGTAAACAAGCCAAAGGTCGTTAACAAGTAGTCGCAGGTTGGGATCAGGCGGAAGCGTAGTCAGTAAACGAGCCAAAGGTCGGTAACAAGTAGTCGCAGGTTGGGATCAAGCGGAAGCTTAGTCTGTAAACGAGCCAAAGGACGGTAACAAGTAGTCGCAGGTTGGGATCAGGCGGAAGTGTCGTCAGTAAACGAGCCAAAGGAAGGTAACAAGTAGTCGCAGGTTGGGATCAAGGGGAAGCGTAGTCAGTAAACGAGCCACAGGACGGTAACAAGTAGTCGCAGGTTGGGATCAAGGGGAAGCGTAGTCAGTAAACGAGCTAAAGGTCGGTAACAAGTAGTCGCAGATTGGGATCAGGCGGAAGCGTAGTCAGTAAACGAGCCAAAGGAAGGTAACAAGTAGTCGCAGGTTGGGATCAAGCAGAAGCGTAGTTAAGGAAGAAGCAAAAAGTCGGTAACGAAGGGTATCAAAGATGAAGACGGCAGCAGGAGAGACAAGAGTGAGATATTGGCTGGAGAGAGCATAATAATCTGGAAAACAGGAACTGCAGAGACGTGGCTTAAGTAGGAAGTTCATGGGAGGAGAAAAGAGTTCAAGGATGACCAAAAACAAGGTACAAGGCAAGATTGGCTAAAGCAGGGGTCTCCAAACTTTCTAAACAAAGGGCCAGTTTTTTTACCTTCAGACTTTACAGGGGCCAGACTTTGGCCAGTGGGAGTGAAAAACGACCTGGTATCAGTGGGAGTAAATAATGCCCTGTTATTTGTTTAGGTGGGAGTAAAAATGCCCATTTGTTGGTATCAGTGGGAGTAATAGTGCCCCATTGTTGACATCATTAGTGTTTGTGGAAGGAATAGTGCCCCATCATTGGTGTCAGTGGGAGGAATAGTGTCCCATCATTGGTATCAGTGGGAGGAATGGTGTCCCATCATTGGTATCAGTGGGAGGAATGGTGTCCCATCATTGGTATCAGTGGAAGGAATGGTGTCCCATCATTGGTGTCAGTGGGAGGAATGGTGCCCCACCATTGGAGTCAGTGGGAGGAATGGTGCCCCACCATTGGTGTCAGTGGGAGGAATGGTGCCCCACCATTGGTGTCAGTGGGAGGAATGGTGTCCCACCATTGGTGTCAGTGGGAGGAATGGTGCCCCAGCACTTGTCAGTTGTGGATAAAATAGGGCCTCAAGGGCCGGATAGAGGCAAGCAAAGGGCCACATCTAGCCCCAGGGCCACAATTTGGAGACCACTGGTCTAAAGGGTCAGAAAGGAGCTATCCAGCATCTCAGGTAGTTCAATAAGGAGAATTACTGCCAGACACAGCAGAGGTCCCAGGTTCAGATCTTGGTCCTGACAGTAGAGATGGTAAATTGGCATTATATGTGGAAGACAGAGGGTATCGAAGGCCTCCACCCCTATCCAGTGATGGTTGCTCCTGTTTGACATAGATGGCCTTTTTCACAGAAGCTGAGCCTCCGTCCAGAACTTGAACCTCAGGAGGTTGTCTTTTCTCCATAAGGAGTATGAAAAGTCTTGACCTGTAGAATTTGTCCTCCTATGTTTGGCTGTTTACTTGCTAAGAAGTTGCATCATCTCCCCAGTGTCCAGGTCTTTGTGTTGCTCAGTACTTTGCACTCCAGATACCAAGTTACTTGTGTGCACCACCAGCCATCTACATCAAAGGACTAACGCCGGTGAAGCTTTCCTTCGGGATGGGATAATAAAACTACAACTAGCTTTCACACCTCCCAACCTTGGACAATATCTTCTGTCCTTCCATGTTGACTGAATGAAGGTGTCAGTGCTCTCGGTGGGGTTGTGAATGTTGGGGGAGTCTCCTGACGTGGGTTGGATCCAAAGAAGTGGCTTGGACGATCTACAAAATGTCTTCAACGTTACCGAACAAGACCAGGTAAATGTGACCTACGCCCTCCCCCATGACCTGGATGAAGGAGAACCTTCACAGACTTGTAGATAAGACCTTCGCCGTTACACAAATCTGGGTACAAAAACACATTGGAATATGGCAGGACTTGGCATGAAGACCAAAGGCCGCGATCTTATGGGCCACCTGCTTTCGACTAACCTATTGTGTTACAGATGATTAACAGATAACCTGCAAAAAGAAAGTGAAATATTTACCTCTTGGTTGGTGGTTAGTAAAATTCTTCCATCAGTTCCAGAGATATAGGTGCTGCTGCTCTCCGACCCTTCCGGGTGTGTCCAATATCAGCAGGGCCTGAGGCACTTCAGGAGCATAAGGATTTAAAACAGATCTTTCCAAACAAAGGGCCAGTTTATTGTCCTTCAGGCTTTAGTGGGGCTGGACTGTGGCCAGTGAGAGAAGAAAATGCACTAAATTTGGTGGTCAGTGGGAGCAAAAACAAAAAGCATAGCACCTGTGGTCAATAAGAGGAATAATGCCCCATCATTGGTGTCAGTGGGAGGAATAGCGCCCCATCATTGGTGTCAGTGGGAGGAATAGTGCCCCATCATTGGTGTCGGTGGAAGGAATAGTTTCCCATCATTGGTGTCAGTTGGAGGAATAGTGCCCCACCATTGGTATCAGTGGGAGGAATAGTGCCCCGTCATTGGTGTCAGTGGGAGGAATAGTGCCCCGTCATTGGTGTCATTGGGAGGAATAGTGCCCCGTCATTGGTGTCAGTGGGAGGAATAGTGCCCCGTCATTGGTGTCAGTGGGAGGAATAGTGTCCCGTCATTGGTGTCAGTGGGAGGAATAGTGCCCCGTCATTGGTGTCAGTGGGAGGAATAGTGCCCCGTCATTGGTGTCAGTGGGAGGAATAGTGCCCCGTCAGTGGGAGGAATAGTGCCCCTTCATTGGTGTCAGTGGGAGGAATAGTGCCCCATCATTGGTATCAGTGGGAGGAATAGTGCCCCATCATTGGTATCAGTGGGAGGAATAGTGCCCCATCATTGGTGTCAGTGGATAGCATGGTGCCCCATCATTGGTGTCAGTGGATAGCATGGTGCCCCATCATTGGTGTCAGTGGATAGCATGGTGCCCCATCATTGGTGTCAGTGGATAGCATGGTGCCCCAAGAGGGAAGCAGAGGGCTACATCCAGCCTGTGGGCCGCAGTCTGGAGACGACAGTTGTAGGAGACAAAGGTGTTGCTTAGGTCTACCAGTCCTCTTCATCATGTCACTGCATCTATGGAGGGGCAGTGTACCCCACCCTGGTCAGCAGCATTGTCAATAGGTGGAGAAAGTGGTTGGATGGACAAGGAGATGGACTTTGCGTTGGTGACAACGAATGTGAAGCCGACTCCAGCCAACACTTCAGCAGTTACAGCAATATTTAATTTCCTTTTGGGATAAAGATATAACATACATGAATAAAAGCTGATCGTTGTAAGCACCCCTATCAATGGTAAATGGTTTATCCCAACTGGCTAACTGCCATTTTTTTATGCACTGCTTGTCTCTATAGAGGAAACTCATTAACAACAGACTTTCTGGCATAATCATTGGGTAACAAACTATGGTACAGGGGGGACTCAGAAAAACAAAGATTGCTGTGTTGATGTTACTGACAGACTGGACCGGATACATTGTGTCACTTTGTTTTCCTATCTGTCACCATTCATCGATATAAACAATCTGTTCAGACTTTCCACAAGAACCGAAAGGTCCATCTCGCTGTCCTGCCCCGGAGAAAAGGCGGCGAATCCCTTAAAGCTGAACTCCAGGTAGATATAAACACCACAAAAATAATGCCACTCTGTAACCATCAGCACAACAATAATTGCACTTTGTATAGGCTGGTCCCTGAATGGGACCTGGTGTCAGCCCCTTGCAGTCCCCGTACGGCAGGGCTGGACTGCGAGCGGAAGCAGCAGCACAAGAGGCCAGTCGGTTCATGTGCATACTGTTAGGAGAAGAGAGCAGAGAGATGAGCTCATCGCCATGCTGCTTCTCCTGTCACTCTCCAGTCACTGGTTGGGGGATCATCCGGGATGACCTGGGCTGAAGGGAAGGCGGTTGTATGATGCCGGCCATCAGACCGAGGACATCTTGTGGCTCAAAAGAAGGACTGCAGGGGTGATCTCTGGATTCAGAGTCAAGGGCAGTCATTTGCTAAAGGCTGTTCACAGTGCATACTGTTAGGAGAAGAGAGCAGAGAGATGAGCTCATCGCCATGCTGCTTCTCCTTTCACTCTCCAGTCACTGGTTGGGGGATCGTCCGGGATGACCTGGGCTGAAGGGAAGGCGGTTGTATGATGCCGGCCATCAGACTGAGGACATCTTGTGGCTGAAAAGAAGGACTGCAGGGGTTATCTCTGGATTCAGAGTCAAGGGCAGTCATTTGCTAAAGGCTGTTCACAGTGCATACTGTTAGGAGAAGAGAGCAGAGAGATGAGCTCATCGCCATGCTGCTTCTCCTGTCACTGTCCAGTCACTGGTTGGGAAATCATCCGGGATGACCTGGGCTGAAGGGAAGGCGGTTGTATGATGCCGGCCATCAGACCGAGGACATCTTGTGGCTGAAAAGAAGGACTGCAGGGGTGATCTCTGGATTCAGAGTCGGTGGCAGCCATTGGCTAAAGGCGCCGGGAAATTTTCCAACATCCAATCTTGTGTTTTTTTTGGTTTTTTTTTTAGTTTTCCTTGGATATTTTTCAGCAAATGAAGCTCTGGAGATCAGTAGACCAACCCCCAATATCGCCACACATGGAGTGTTCATTTTATCTTGTCGTTTTTGGCTGGAGTTTAATGCTGTTACAGTTATGACCTTTCCTATAATAATAATTGCATTGTCAAAATGATCCCCTAAATGTTTCCAACCCAGTAAATGTAAATTCTTGTGTTTTGTTGTGAAATGTATTTTATTATCAGAGAATTCCAAGGATTTGGTGGAGATTCCTCTGTTGACAGTTAAATCAAGATGGGGGTAAAAAGGGGGGAGGTGCCTGTGACCACTGTGTGTCAAAGCTCCCATGAGATAGAACACTGTGGTCACCGACACGCCCCTATTTTTTAATTACAGTGGGTATTCATGGGCGGAGCATGCTTTTCAGAATCCCGCCCCCCACCAGACTAATGTCAGCATTACCACCCTGGAGCCCAACGACTCAGACAAGGAGCAGGAATTGTAAAATAAAATGAACACGGGGATTCCCCATATTATGAAAAACAGTCCAGTTGTATCGCACAGCATTTCAAGATGGCTACAGTTTAGTTTTGGATCGTGTGGGGGAGGAGTTAAATTTGGGTTTGGAGCTCTATCTGTGGCCCCGTTGCGGAGCTTTTTCTTCACTTTCTGTTCCTTGTGATTCCCATACAAGAGAAAAGTCGTAGAGCAATAAAAACGTCACAAGTTCATCCTGTTCTTCACGTTTGTGTCTGTGTCCATGTTGGAGAGATTTCCTCTCACTTCCTGTCCTGACGGTGAAACCTGGACAGGAGCTCTCTAACTCTTCTCTACAAACTCTAAAGTGGCTTTAGTAAGAAGGATGGCCTCCAAGTTTCCAAAAAAAAAAAATACTCCAGCACTTAATTGGATGTGGCTCTGGGTTTGGATCCCATGGAACCTTGTGGGTTTGGAACCCATGGAACCTTGTGGGTTTGGAACCCATGGAACCTTGTGGGTTTCACTAAACATGGGTTCCGATCTTGGAGTCCTGAAGCTCGACTCATTGGCTTAGCACCCATCGACACCGACAGCTCCAGTTATGGAACCCTTGTTCAGGTTAACCCAGAAGACAGCTGTCGGTGGTGGGCCAATGAGCTGTGGGTGGGGGAATTTTCCACCTATGGCTTCACATACACAAAGGGGTGGGGCTGCTCATGATATCATTGACCTATTTTGGACATGTGGCCATAATAGGTCAATAAAATGGTCATACTGGGTAGATGTAATAGCCATGTGACCATATTAGGTCAATGATGTCATGAGCATCCCCCATGTACATGCAGCAGAAACTCCCCCACTGGGTTTGGCTAAACATGGGTTCCGAACTTGGAGTCCTGAAGCTCGACTCATTGGCTTAGCACCCATTGGCACTGACAACTCCAGTTATGAAACCCTTGTTCAGGCAAGACCCAGAAGGCAGCTGTCGGTGGCGGGCCAATGAGCTGTGGGTGGGGGATTTTCCACCTATTGCTTCACGTACACAAAGGGGTGGGGTTGCTCATGACATCATTGACGACCTAATATGGTCATATTGGACTAACGTCATTGACCTATTTTGGACATGTGGCCATGTTAAGTCAATGATGTGGCCATAATAGATCAATAAAATGGTCATACTGGGTAAAGGTAAGTGTCATGTGACCATATTAGGTCAGTGATGTCATGAGCATCCCCGCCCCTTGGGTACATGCAGCAGAAAATCCCCCACTGGGTTTGACTAAACATGGGTTCCGAACTTGGAGTCCAGAAGTTGGCTCATTGGCTTAGCACCCATTGGCGCCAACAGCTCCAGTTATGGAAACCTTGTTCAGGTTAACCCAGAAGGCAGCTGTCGGTGGCGGGCCAATGAGCTGTGGGTGGGGGATTTTCCACCTATTGCTTCATGTACACTAAGGGGTGGGGCTGCTCATGACATCATTGACCTATTTTGGACATGTGGCCATGTTAAGTCAATGATGTGACCATATTAATTCAATGATGTCATGAGCATCCCCGCCCCTTGTGTACATGCAGCAGAAACTCCCCCACTGGGTTTGACTAAACATGGGTTCCTAACTTGGATTTCAGAAGTTGGCTCATTGGCTTAGCACCCATTGGCACCAACAGCTCCAGTTATGGAACCCTTGTTCAGGTTAACCCAGAAGGCAGCTGTCGGTGGCGGGCCAATGAGCTGTGGGTGGGGGATTTTCCACCTATGGCTTCACATACACAAAGGGGTGGGGCTGCTCATGACATCATTGACCTAATATGGTCATATTGGACTAACGTCATTGACCTATTTTGGACATGTGGCCATGTTAAGTCAATGATGTGGCCATAATAGGACAATAAAATGGTCATACTGGGTAAAGGTAAGTGTCATGTGACCATATTAGGTCAATGATGTTATGAGCATCCCTGCCCCTTGGGTACATGCAGCAGAAAATCCCCCACTGGGTTTGACTAAACATGGGTTCCGAACTTGGAGTCCAGAGGTTGGCTCATTGGCTTAGCACCCATTGGCACCGACAACTCCAGTTATGGATCCCTTGTTCAGGCAAGACCCAGAAGGCAGCTGTCGGTGGCGGGCCAATGAGCTGTGGGTGGGGGATTTTCCACCTATTGCTTTACATACACAAAAAGGGTGGGGCTGCTCATGACATCATTGACCTATTTTGGACATGTGGCCATGTTAAGTCAATGATGTGACCATATTAAGTCAATGATGTCATGAGCATCCCCGCCCCTTGTGTACATGCAGCAGAAACTCCCCCACTGGGTTTGGCTAAACATGGGTTCCGAACTTGGAGTCCTGAAGCTCGACTCATTGGCTTAGCACCCATTGGCACTGACAACTCCAGTTATGGAACCCTTGTTCAGGCAAGACCCAGAAGGCAGCTGTCGGTGGCGGGCCAATGAGCTGTGGGTGGGGGATTTTCCACCTATTGCTTCACGTACACAAAGGGGTGGGGTTGCTCATGACATCATTGACCTAATATGGTCATATTGGACTAACGTCATTGACCTATTTTGGACATGTGGCCATGTTAAGTCAATGATGTGGCCATAATAGATCAATAAAATGGTCATACTGGGTAAAGGTAAGTGTCATGTGACCATATTAGGTCAGTGATGTCATGAGCATCCCCGCCCCTTAGGTACATGCAGCAGAAAATCCCCCACTGGGTTTGACTAAACATGGGTTCCGAACTTGGAGTCCAGAAGTTGGCTCATTGGCTTAGCACCCATTGGCACCAACAGCTCCAGTTATGGAACCCTTGTTCAGGTTAACCCAGAAGGCAGCTGTCGGTGGCGGGCCAATGAGCTGTGGGTGGGGGATTTTCCACCTATTGCTTCATGTACACAAAGGGGTGGGGCTGCTCATGACATCATTGACCTATTTTGGACATGTGGCCATGTTAAGTCAATGATGTGACCATATTAATTCAATGATGTCATGAGCATCCCCGCCCCTTGTGTACATGCAGCAGAAACTCCCCCACTGGGTTTGACTAAACATGGGTTCCTAACTTGGATTTCAGAAGTTGGCTCATTGGCTTAGCACCCATTGGCACCAACAGCTCCAGTTATGAAACCCTTGTTCAGGTTAACCCAGAAGGCAGCTGTCGGTGGCGGGCCAATGAGCTGTGGGTGGGGGATTTTCCACCTATGGCTTCACATACACAAAGGGGTGGGGCTGCTCATGACATCATTGACCTAATATGGTCATATTGGACTAACGTCATTGACCTATTTTGGACATGTGGCCATGTTAAGTCAATGATGTGGCCATAATAGGACAATAAAATGGTCATACTGGGTAAAGGTAAGTGTCATGTGACCATATTAGGTCAATGATGTCATGAGCATCCCCGCCCCTTGGGTACATGCAGCAGAAAATCCCCCACTGGGTTTGACTAAACATGGGTTCCGAACTTGATGCCGCACCATGTTCAGCACTGAAGCTCAGCTCATTGGCCCAGCAGTCATTGGCGCCGACAGCTGGGCGTAGCTGCAGAGTCAGAACCCATGTTCAGTCAAATCCAGAAACCAACTACAGATATCACCTGATGGCAGAATGACCACATTTACACTTGTTTTATTTCATGTCATTTATTCTCTTTATTTATTGTATATATTTATTTTCTTTATTATATGTATTTAATTTGTTTATTGCATGTATTTTATTTATGTAATAAATAAAATAAATTAATAAAATAACATTTACTTATATACAGTGGGGCAAAAAAGTATTTAGTCCCCACCAATTGTACAAGTTCTCCCACTTACAGAGATGAGAGAGGCCTGTAATTGGCATCATAGGGAGACCTCAACTATGAGAGACAAAATGAGAAAACAAATCCAGACAATTTCATTGGCTGATCTGGAAAGAATTTATTTGCAAATTATGGTGGAAAATAAGTATTTGGTGAATATGAAAAGTTCATGTCAATACTTTGTTATATATCCTTTGTTGGCAATGACAGAGGTCAGACGTTTCCTGGAAGTCTTCACAAGGTTGGCACACACTGTTGCTGGTATGTTGGCCCATCCTCCATGCAGATCTCCTCTATATATATATATATATATATATATACTGTATATATATAACTGGATAGAACATTTATAGGGAAAGTTGATCCAGGGAATATCCGATTGCCTCTCGGGGGATCAGGAAGGAATTTTTTTCCCAGCAGGAGCAATCATGCTTTGCTGGGTTTTTTTCCCTTCCTCTGGATCAACTGTGGGTGGAGGATTATAACTTTTTTTTTTTTCTATGGTTGAACTGGATGGACTTTTGTCTTTTTTCAGCCAGACTAACTATGTAACTATGCTATTTTTTTCTGTGTTATATGTATTTATTTTATTTATTGCATGTATTTTTTTGTTATTTTATTTGTTTATTTTCTTTATTACATTTATTTATTTTATTTATGCTATTGTTTTTCCTGTGTTACATAGTTAGTCTGGCTGAAAAAAGACAAAAGTCCATCTAGTTCAACCATTAAAAAAAAAAAGTTATAATCCTACACCCACAGTTGATCCAGAGGAAGGAAAAAATCCCAGCAAAGCACGATCCAATCTGCTCCTGCAGGGGAAACATTCCTTCCTGATCCCCCGAGAGACAATCGGATATACCCTGGATCAATATTCGGATATTCCCGGGATCAATATTCGGATATTCCGGGGATCAAAAATCGGATATTCCCTGGATCAATAATCGGACATTCCCGGGATCAAAAATCGGATATTCCCGGGATCAATATTCGGATATTCCCGGGATCAATAATCGGATATTCCCTGGATCAATATTCGGATATTCCCGGGATCCACTTTCCCTATAAATGTTATATCCAGTTATATTCTGTGTATCCAAGAAAGAATCCAGGACTTTCCTACAGCAATCCACTGAGCTGGCCACACCCACCTCTGGAGGGAGTCTATTCCACATTCTCAGCTCTTACTGTGAAGAAACCTTTCCGTGTTTGGACATTACATTTCTTTTCCTCCAGACGTAAAGAGCGCCCCCTTGTCCTCTGTGATGACCTCAGGGGGAATAACTACACCGAGTTCACTATATGAACCACTGATGTATTATATGTATTTATTTTATTTATTGCATGTATTTTATTTATGTTATTTTATTTATTGTGTTTGTTACATTTATTTCTTTTATTTTGCCATTTTCTTCTGTGCTATATGTATTTATTTTATTTATTGCATGTATTTTAGTTTATTTATTACTTTAATTTATACTATTTTTTCCACATGTTATATGTATTTATTACATGTATTTTATATACAGTTGCAAGAAAAAGTATGTGACCCCCTTGGGATTACGTGGAGTTTTGCATGAATTGAGCATAAAATGTGCTCTGAACGTCATCTAAATCACAACAATAGAAGAACACAGTCTGCTGAACATAATACTACACAAACATTAGATGTTGCCATGGTTTAATTACACATAACATGTAAACATTCACAGTGCAGGGAGGAAAAACTATGTGAACCTTTGGACTTAATAACTGGTTGACCCTCCTTTTGGCAGCAATAACCTCAACCAAACGTTTCCTGTAGTTGCAGATCAGACCATTTTGGACCACTCCTCTTCACAAAACTGTTTCAGTGTAGCAATATTCTTGGGATGTCTGGTGTGAATCGCTCTCTTAAGGTCATTCCACAGCATTTCAATGGGGTTGAGGTCAGGACTCTGACTGGGCCACTCCAGAAGGCGTATTCTGTGCAGTTGCAGCCATTGTTTTGTTGAATTACTTGTATGCTTTGGGTCATTGTCCTGTTGCATCACCCATCCTCTGCGGAGCTTCAGTTGGCGGACAGATGGTCGTACGTTTTCCTGCAAAATGTCTTGATAAACTCTGGAATTCATTTTCCCATCAATGACAACAATCCATCCAGCCCTGAGGCAGCAAAGCAGCCCCAAACCATGATGCTCCCTCCGCCATGTTTCACAGTGGGGATGAGGTTTTGATGTTGGTGTGCTGTGCCTTTTTTTCTCCACACATAGTGTTGTGTGTTCTTCCCAAACAACTCAATCTTGGTTTCATCTGTCCTCAGTATATTCTGCCAGTAGTGCTGTGGACACATCCAGGTGCTCTTTTGCAAACTTCAAACGTGCTGCAATCTTCTTTTTGGCCAGCAATGGCTTCCTCCGTGGTGTCCTCCCATGTACTCCATTCTTGTTTAATGTTTTCCTTATTGTAGATGTGTCAACAAAAATGTTAGCATGTGCCAGAGATTTCTGTAGGTCTTTAGCTGACACTCTGGGATTCTTCTTTACCTCATGCAGCATTCTGCGCTGTGCTCTTGCAGTCATTTTTACAGGACGACCACGCCTAGGGAGAGTAGCAACAGTGCTAAACTTTCTCCATTTGTAGACAGTCTGTCTTACCGTGGACACATGAACATCAAGCCTTTTGGAGATACTTTTGTAATCCTTTCCAGCTTCATGCAAGTCAACAATTCTTGATGGTAGGTCTTCTGAGAGCTCTTTTCTGCGAGGCATGGTTCACATCAGACAGTGCTTCTTGAAACCAATAAACCCAAAACAGGTGTCAGCAACACATCCAATATCATCACACTGATTGGAGTCAAGGTTGGCTCACTCCTGGCTCCAATTAGCTCTGGGAGAAGTCATTAAGCTAGGGCCTCACATACTTTTTCCTCCCTGCACTGTGAATGTTTACATGTTATGTGCAATTAAACCATGGCAACATCTAATGTTTGTGTAGTATTATGTTCTGCAGACTGTGTTCTTCTATTGTTGTGACTTAGATGACGTTCAGAGCACATTTTATGCCCAATTCATGCAAAACTCCACGTAATCCCAAGGGGTTCACATACTTTTTCTTGCAACTGTATGCTATTTACTTTCTGTGTTATACATATTTATTTTTTTTATTGCATGTATTTTATTTTATTTATTACATTTATTTATGATATTTTTCCCCTGCGTTATATGTATTTATTACATGTATTTTATTTATGTTATTTTATTTGTTTTATTTATTACATTTATTTATGCTATTTATTTTCTGTGTTATATGTATTTATTACATTTATTTTATTACATTTATTTTATTTATTACTTTTATTTATGCTATTTTTTTCTCTGTATTATATGTATTTATTTTATTACATTTATCTTATTTATGCTATTTAATTAGTTTATTTTTGTTTTTATTTATTTATAAGCAGAATTTCTAATCCACAAGTAATGTTCCCGGCTTTAATCGCTATTTCTCAATGTCCGCCGAGATGGAAGAGAACAGATCAATACGGATCTCTGCCCAGTTGTGGCCTAACGGGCGAGTATTGGATTTTCAGGCAATTAGATGTTTCATCCCGGAGAATTTATTGCTGATCGGCGAGATGTAAAATGAAAGGTAGTTTATGGCTGGGATGGTTCATTACAGAAATCCCTCGTTAACCATCCGTGGACTGTCTGTGTTCCTCCCTGTGAGGGATGAAATGCAGATTACGCCGGACCAGCTTTGGCTTTTTTATTTTGTATTTTGAAGGTCGGACAGTTCAGAGGCATTGAGGTTCACAAGATGCCAAAATAATGTCCCTGCCTGTTCATGAACATGACGAGAAGTACGTGGGAGGATGAGGGGTTTAGGATGATGTTCCCCAACCGGGCTCGGCATGACATTGCTTGGCATTGGGTGCCGGGCTCGGCGTGGCATCTCTCGGCGTTGGGTGCCGGGCTCGGCGTGGAGTCTCTCGGCGTTGGGTGCCGGGCTCGGCGTGGCATCTCTCGGCGTTGGGTGCTGGGCTCGGCGTGGAGTCTCTCTGCGTTGGGTGCCGGGCTCGGCGTGGCGTCTCTCTGCGTTGGGTGCCGGGCTCGGCGTGGCGTCTCTTGGCATTGGGTGCGGGGCTCGGCGTGGCGTCTCTCTGCGTTGGGTGCCGGGCTCGGCGTGGCGTTGCTTGGCATTGGGTGCCGGGCATGGCGTGGCATCTCTCGGCATTGGGTGCCGGGCTCGGCGTGGCGTCTCTCTGCGTTGGGTGCCGGGCTCGGCGTCTCTCTGCGTTGGGTGCCGGGCTCGGCGTGGCGTCTCTCGGCATTGGGTGCCGGGCTCGGCGTGGCGTCTCTCTGCGTTGGGTGCCGGGCTCGGCGTGGCATCTCTTGGCATTGGGTGCCGGGCATGGCGTGGCGTCTCTCGGCGTTGGGTGCCGGGCTCGGCGTGGCGTCTCTCTGCGTTGGGTGCCGGGCTCGGCGTGGCGTCTCTCTGCGTTGGGTGCCGGGCTTGGCGTGGCGTCTCTCGGCATTGGGTGCCGGGCTCGGCGTGTTGTCTCTCGGCGTTGGGTGCCGGGCTCGGCGTGGCGTCTCTCGGTGTCCGGGAGTTTTGGTTGGCTTTTGTTCAGGGTGGGCAGCATTCAGAAGGGAACAAAAGTCCATCTCCTTCAAGACCCGCCAAGCCTCCCGCCCTCTGCAATGTGGCTACAATGGCACTGGATTGGATGGTAGGACTCTATTGTGGAAGGGGGTCCTGTGTAATGATGGGGGTGAAGAATAGTGCCCCATCATTGGTGTCAGTGGGAGGAATAGTGCCCCATCATTGGTGTCAGTGGGAGGAATAGTGCTCCATCATTGGTGTCAGTGGGAGGAATAGTGCCCCATCATTGGTATCAGTGGGAGGAATAGTGCCCCATCATTGGTGTCATTGGGAGGAATAGTGCCCCATCATTGGTGTCAGTGGGAGGAATAGTGCCCCATCATTGGTGTCAGTGGAGGAATAGTGCCCCATCATTGGTGTCAGTGGGAGGAATAGTGCCCCATCATTGGTGTCAGTGGGAGGAATAGTGCCCCATCATTGGTATCAGTGGGAGGAATAGTGCCCCATCATTGGTGTCAGTGGGAGGAATAGTGCCCCATCATAGGTGTCAGTGGGAGGAATAGTGCCCCATCATAGGTGTCAGTGGGAGGAATAGTGCCCCATCATTGGTGTCAGTGGGAGGAATAGTGCCCCATCATTGGTGTCAGTAGAAGGAATAGTGCCCCATCATTGGTGTCAGTGGGAGGAATAGTGCCCCATCATTGGTGTCAGTAGAAGGAATAGTGCCCCATCATTGGTGTCAGTGGGAGGAATAGTGTCCCATCATTGGTGTCAGTGGGAGGAATAGTGCCCCATCATTGGTGTCAGTGGGGGGAATAGCGCCCCATCATTGGTGTCAGTGGGAGGAATAGCGTCCCATCATTGGTGTCAGTGGGAGGAATAGCGTCCCATCATTGGTGTCAGTGGGGGGAATAGTGCCCCACCATTGGTGTCAGTGGGAGGAGTAGTGCCCCACCATTGGTGTCAGTGGGAGGAGTAGCGCCCCATCGTTGGTGTCAGTGGGAGGAATAGTGCCCCATCATTGGTGTCAGTGAGAGGAATAGTGCCCCATCGTTGGTGTCAGTGGGAGGAATAGCGCCCCATCGTTGGTGTCAGTGGGAGGAATAGGGCCCCAAGGGCCAGATAAAGGGTAGCAAGGAGCCATATTTGGCCCTCGGCCATAGTTTGGAGACACCTGTTCTAGAAGATCGTTAATCCCTTGTGGGGGGGAGGGGGGGTACAGCCTGTTTATTTGTCCTGATTACTGTTGTCACTGAAAGTGAAAGAAAATCCCTAATTTTGATGTCATCAGAACAGGAAGAGAAGGGAAATCCCCCAATGGGGACACTAGTTCTGGTGACACCACCAGGACTCCCTCACTTCCTGTTGTGGCTATGGAGCAGGAAATGAACGGAAATCTCGCCCAATGGGAACCAAAATGAAGGCGAAAGAAAATCCCATATTTCGGGTTGTCACCAGAACAGGAAGAGAGGTAACCTCCCATTGGGGGGGTGGACACTAATTCTGGTGACACCCCCAGGATTTCCTCACTTCCTGTTGTGGCTATGAGACAAGAAGTGAAGGGAAATCTCTCCCAATGAGAACCAACGTGAAGGTGAAAGAAAATCCCAAATTTTGTGTTGTCACCAGAACAGGAAGAGAGGAAACCTTCCATTGGGGGGACAGTAGTTCTGGTGACACCCCCCGGATTCCCTCACTTGCTCTTGTGGCTATGGGACAGGAATTGGAAGGGAAATCTTTCCAATGGGGACACAAGTGAAGGTGAAAGAAAACCCCAAATTGTGGGTTGTCACCAGAACAGGAATAGAGGGGAAATCTTCCAATGACCTGGGGGCCCCCAATTCTCTTCATTTGCAGGGATTCTCTCTCACTTCCTGTTTGGCCATGGGACAGGAAGTGAAGGGAAATCTCCCCCAATCGCTACACCTGACAGGATTTCTAACCCTCCCCATTACTCTGTAGCATTGCCTTTTGTTCTACTTGAATCCTATTGGCAGTAATGAGTACACAGAGCGCCCGGGGCCCCGCACAGAGTGCTGCCAGCATGCTGGGGGTGCAGGAGGTCCCCCTGAAATGGGGGGGGAGAAGGTTGGAGCCCCTACCTGGCTTTAAAGACCCCAGTAGGATATTCTCCATCCAAAATCACCCCCCTGATATTTCCTTCTACTGCCTCAGGAGCCAATGAGAGAGGACCAGGCCGCAGGAGGTGTCTCCTCCACCAATAGGGTGAGACTTCATCATGCAGGCAGTGCCATAGACATCCTGAGAAGGACCCCAGGAAGTAAACAGAGGAAGAGAGAGAAGGATGGTCATGTGACCAAGTCTAGTGACCCGCCCTCAGGAAGTGTCTCTACCAATAAGAGGAGGAGGCCTCATCATACAGGCAGTCACTTGGACATCCAGAGAAGGCCCCCAGGAGGTAAACAGAAGAAATTAGATGGTAACATGACCAGGAATAGTGACCCGCCCACAGAAAGTTTCTCCACCAATAGGAGGAGGAGGAGGAGGTGGTGGCTTCATCATACAGGCAGTGACATGGACATCCACAGAAGGCCCCCAGGAGGTAAACAGAAGAGATTAGATGGTAATATGACCAAGACTAGTGACCCGCCCACAGGAAGTGTCTCGACCAATAGGAGGAGGCGGCCTCATCATACAGGCAGTGACATGGGCACCTGAAGAAGGACCCCAGGAGGTAAACAGAACAGTGAAGGGTGTTCATGGTGACTGTTGGTTTCAGGTAAAAAAAAAAAAACTTTCATCTGGATCCTTTGAGGGGACCCAACTGCTGAGAGTGTCACCTCCACCAACAGGAGGACCCAGGGAAGGAGGCAGTGATGGGGGCACCTGAAGGAGGACCCAGGGAAGGAGAGGAGAGAAGGGTGGTCATGTGACCGCGGGTAAGTACAAGGGGCATTTTGTTTTATTTTCCTACCAGGAGGTAATTAGTGATGGGGGGGGGGGGGGTAATATCCTGAAGTTGGGTGAGGTTTACCGAATGACTCCATCAACTGACGTTAACGGCTGTAGAGGAAATTGCTGCACTAGAAGTGAGACTCCTTATACTTCCTAATAATGGCAGAAAGCGGTCCTTTCACCTAGGAGCCAAAGCCCTGAGACCCGTCTGCACGTGTGGGGGTGTGTGTGGGGGTGTGTGTGTATGGGGGGGGGGTATTATTATCACCAGGGATTTTTTTCTCAGAGAATAGGTGCAGGTACCCCCCCCCCTTCCAGGTAATCCCTTGTCTCCTCCCCCTACCCACCTTCAACCAACCCAGCAACAATAGATTCCATTGGGCAACAAGGAATTCCACCCATCAACAATTGCCCCCCCTCCCCCCCAGCAACATTAGACCCCCTATGTAACCAAACAGTATTTCTGCCAGCAATCAGCTACAATAGACCCCTCACTCAACAGTAAATCCCTCCCAGCAACTATTGACCCCCTAGCAACATAAGATCCCTCCAGCAAAAATAGATCCCCCACCAACAACAATAGACCTCATCACCAATAGGTCCCCCCAGCACCAATAGATCCCCCCCCCAGCAGCAATAGATTACATTGGGAAACAAAGGAATTCCACCCAACAATAGATCCCCCAGCAGCAATTGCCTACCCCCCAAAAAATTCCCCAAGCAACACTAGATCCTCCCTCAACAATGGATCCCTCCCAGCAACTATTGACCCCCTAGCAACATAAGATCCCTCCAGCAAAAATAGATCCCCCTCCAGCAACAAAAGAGCTCTCCAGCACCAATAGACCTCAGCACCAATAGATCGCCTAGCAGCAATAGATTACGTTCGGCAACAAGGAATCCCACCCATCGACAGCAGATCCCCAAAAAATACCCCAAGCAACACTAGATCCTCCCTCAACAATAGATCTCTCCCAGCAACTATTGACCCCCTAGCAACATAAGATCCCTCCAGCAAAAATAGATCCCCCACCAACAACAATAGATTACATCCCACCCATCAACATTAGATCCCCCAGCAGCAATTGCCTACCCCCCAAAAAAATACCTCGAGCAACACTAGATCCTCCCTCAACAGTAGATCCCTCCTAGCAACCAGAACCTTTAGAAAGAAACCCTGAAGGGCCCCCCTGATCCCCCGACTGGGGCCCTGCCCACTGATCCCGGGGGCCTTTACTCCTGTTGCGGGACCCTTTTACATGTTCTGCAGGCGGTTCCTTCCTGCCCCCACAATGGTGCAACACCAGGGCCCGGTTGCAAGTGCGACCTTTGTGACCCTGGCAGGACGCCATTATAATGGCGGGTGATGTGTGCCCATCCCCCACATCCTGGTATTATCTGTACTGACCAATAGCCGGAGTCTGGGTGGATTTCTAGAAGAGCCTTAAAATATATCTAAAGGCAAAACTTTATTTTCAGTGTTGGATGGAGAGGGGAGGGGTGAGACCCCCTGTCAGTGTTGGATGGAGGGGTGAGACCCCCTGTCAGTGTTGGATGGAGAGGGGAGGGGTGAGACCCCCTGTCAGTGTTGGATGGAGGGGTGAGACCCCTGTCAGTGTTGGATGGAGAGGGAGGGGTGAGACCCCCTGTCAGTGTTGGATGGAGAGGGAGGGGTGAGACCCCCTGTCAGTGTTGGATGGAGAGGGAGGGGTGAGACCCCCTGTCAGTGTTGGATGGAGAGGGAGGGGTGAGACCCCCTGTCAGTGTTGGATGGAGGGAGGAGGGGTGAGACCGCCTGTCAGTGTTGGATGGAGGGGTGAGACCCCCTGTCAGTGTTGGATGGAGGGGTGAGACCCCCTGTCAGTGTTGGATGGAGAGGGAGGGGTGAGACCCCCTGTCAGTGTTGGATGGAGGGGGAGGGGTGAGACCCCCTGTCAGTGTTGGATGGAGGGGGAGGGGTGAGACCCCCTGTCAGTGTTGGATGGAGGGGGAGGGTTGAGACCCCCTGTCAGTGTTGGATGGAGGGGGAGGGGTGAGACCCCCTGTCAGTGTTGGATGGAGGGAGGAGGGGTGAGACCGCCTGTCAGTGTTGGATGGAGGGGTGAGACCCCCTGTCAGTGTTGGATGGAGAGGGAGGGGTGAGACCCCCTGTCAGTGTTGGATGGAGGGGGGAGACCCCCTATCAGTGTTGGATGGAGGGGGAGGGGTGAGACCCCCTGTCAGTGTTGGATGGAGGGGGAGGGGTGAGACCCCCTGTCAGTGTTGGATGGAGGGGGAGGGGTGAGATCCCCTGTCAGTGTTGAATGGAGGGGGAGGGGTGAGATCCCGTCAGTGTGTGTGTATATATATATATATATATACAGGTGAAACTCAAAAAATGAGAATCTGGTGCCTTCCTTCATTCATTGATTCATTCATTGATTTCAGTGCAGCAACTTAGAAGGTGACACTAATATATGAGACTCATTCCATGCAAAGCAAGATAGTTCCAGCCGTGATTTGTCATCATTGTGATGATTATGGCTTACAGCTCATGAAAACCCCAAATCCACAATCTCAGAAAATGAGAATATTATGAAAAGGTGGAATAATCTCGGCTCAAAGTGTCCCACTCTAATCAGCTCATTCAGCCATAACACCTGCAAAGGGTTCCTGAGCCTTTAAATGGTCTCTCAGTCTGGTTCAGTAGGAATCCCAATCATGGGAAAGACTGCTGACCTGACACCATCACTGACACCCTCCATAAGGAGGGAAAGCCTCAAAAGGGAATTGCAGAAGAAGTTGGATGTTCCCAAAGTGTTGTATCAAAGCACATTAATAGAGAGTTATGTGGGAGGGAAAAGTGTGGAAGAAAAAGGTGCACAAGCAGCAGGGATGACCGCAGCCTGGAGAGGATTGTCAGGAAAAGGCCAATCAAAAGTGTTGGGGACTTTCACAAGGAGTGGACTGAGGCTGGAGTCAGTGCATCAAGAGCCACCACACACAGACGGATCCTGGACATGGGCTTCAAATGTCGTATTCCTCTTGTCAAGCCGCTCCTGAACAACAAACAACGTCAGAAGCGTCTTACCTGGGCTAAAGAAAAACAGACCTGGTCTGTCCTCAGTGGTCCAAAGTCCTCTTTTCTGATGAGAGCAACTTTTGCATCTCATTTGGAAACCAAGGACCCTGAGTATGGAGGAAGAATGGAGAGGCCCAAGGACCCCGAGTATGGGGGAAGAATGGAGAGGCCCAAGGACCCGGAGTATGGAGGAAGAATGGAGAGGCCCAAGGACCCCGAGTATGGAGGAAGAATGGAGAGGCCCAAGGACCCCGAGTATGGAGGAAGAATGGAGAGGCCCAAGGACCCCGAGTATGGAGGAAGAATGGAGAGGCCCAAGGACCCCGAGTATGGAGGAAGAATGGAGAGGCCCAAGGACCCCGAGTGTGGAGGAAGAATGGAGAGGCCCGAGGACCCCGAGTATGGAGGAAGAATGGAGAGGCCCAAGGACCCCGAGTGTGGAGGAAGAATGGAGAGGCCCGAGGACCCCGAGTATGGAAGAAGAATGGAGAGGCCCGAGGACCCCGAGTATGGAGGAAGAATGGAGAAGCCCGAGGACCCCGAGTATGGAGGAAGAATGGAGAGGCCCGAGGACCCCGAGTATGGAGGAAGAATGGAGAGGCCCGAGGACCCCGAGTATGGAGGAAGAATGGAGAGGCCCGAGGACCCCGAGTATGGAGGAAGAATGGAGAGGCCCAAGGACCCCGAGTATGGAGGAAGAATGGAGAGGCACAAGGACCCCGAGTATGGAGGAAGAATGGAGAGGCCCAAGGACCCCGAGTATGGAGGAAGAATGGAGAGGCCCAAGGGCCCTGAGTATGGAGGAAGAATGGAGAGGCACAAGGACCCCGAGTATGGAGGAAGAATGGAGAGGCACAAGGACCCCGAGTATGGAGGAAGAATGGAGAGGCACAACAAGGACCCCGAGTATGGAGGAAGAATGGAGAGGCCCGAGGACCCCGAGTATGGAGGAAGAATGGAGGGGCCCGAGGACCCCGAGTATGGAGGAAGAATGGAGAGGCCCGAGGACCCCGAGTATGGAGGAAGAATGGAGAGGCCCGAGGACCCCGAGTATGGAGGAAGAATGGAGAGGCCCGAGGACCCCGAGTATGGAGGAAGAATGGAGAGGCCCGAGGACCCCGAGTATGGAGGAAGAATAAGGAGGCCCAAGGACCCCGAGTATGGAGGAAGAATGGAGAGGCCCAAGGACCCCGAGTATGGAGGAAGAATGGAGAGGCCCAAGGACCCCGAGTATGGAGGAAGAATGGAGAGGCCCAAGGACCCCGAGTATGGAGGAAGAATGGAGAGGCCCAAGGACCCCGAGTATGGAGGAAGAATGGAGAGGCACAAGGACCCCGAGTATGGAGGAAGAATGGAGAGGCCCAAGGACCCCGAGTATGGAGGAAGAATGGAGAGGCCCAAGGGCCCCGAGTATGGAGGAAGAATGGAGAGGCTCAAGGACCCCGAGTATGGAGGAAGAATGGAGAGGCACAAGGACCCCGAGTATGGCGGAGGAATGGAGAGGCCCAAGGACCCCGAGTATGGAGGAAGAATGGAGAGGCCCAAGGACCCCGAGTATAGAGGAAGAATGGAGAGGCACAAGGACCCCGAGTATGGAGGAAGAATGAAGAGGCCCGAGGACCCCGAGTATGGAGGAAGAATAAGGAGGCCCAAGGACCCCGAGTATGGAGGAAGAATGGAGAGGCCCAAGGACCCCGAGTATGGAGGAAGAATGGAGAGGCACAAGGACCCTGAGTATGGAGGAAGAATGGAGAGGCACAAGGACCCCGAGTATGGAGGAAGAATGGAGATGCCCAAGGACCCCGAGTATGGAGGAAGAATAGAGAGGCCCAAGGACCCCGAGTATGGAGGAAGAATGGAGGGGCCCAAGGACCCCGAGTATGGAGGAAGAATGGAGAGGCACACACTGCAAGATGCTTGAAGTCCAGTGTGAAGTTTCCACAGTCTGTGTTGATTTGGGGAGCCATGTCATCTGCTGGTGTTGGTCCACTGTGCTTCATTAAGTCCAGGGTCACCACAGCCGTCTACCAGGAGATTTTGGAGCACTTCATGCTTCCTTCCGCAGGCGAGCTTTATGGGGATGCTGACTTCATTTTCCAGCAGGACTTGGCTCCGCCCACACTGCCAAAAGCACCAAAACCTGGTTCAATGACCGTGGGATTACTGTGCTTGATTGGCCAGCAAACTCGCCTGACCTGAACCCCATAGAGAATCTATAGGGCATTGCCAAGAGAAAGATGAGAGACATGAGACCGAACAATGCAGAAGAGCTGAAGGCCGCTATTGAAGCATCCTGGTCTTCCATAACACCTCAGCAGTGCCACAGGCTGATAGCTTCCATGCCACGCCGCATTGAGGCAGTAATTGCTGCAAAAGGGGCCCCAACCAAGTACTGAGTACATATGCAGCTTCTACTTCTCAGAGGTGCGATATTGTTCTATGTACAATCCGTGTTTTATTGATTGCATGGAATATTCTCATTTTCTGAGATTGTGGATTTGGGGTTTTCATGAGCTGTAAGCCATAATCATCACAATGATGACAAATCACGGCTGGAACTATCTTGCTTTGCATGGAATGAGTCTCATATATTAGTGTCACCTTTTATGCTGCACTGAAATCAATGAATGAATGAATGCACCAGATTCTCATTTTTCGAGTTTCACCTGTATATATATATATATATATATATAATCTCTACAGTATATATATATATCTTTCTCTCCATCTATCTGTCAACAAATAATATATATATACAGTCAGGTCCATAAATATTGGGACATCGACACAATTCTAACATTTTTGGCTCTATACACCACAATGGATTTGAAATGAAACGAACAAGATGCGCTTTAATTGCAGACCGTCAGCTTTAATTTGAGGGTATTTACATCCAAATCAGGTGAACGGTGTAGGAATGACAACAGTTTGCATATGTGCCTCCTACTTGTTAAGGGACCAAAAGTAATGGGACAGAATAATAATCATAAATCAAACTTTCACTTTTTAATACTTGGTTGCAAATCCTTTGCAGTCAATGACAGCCTGAAGTGTGGAACGCATAGACATCAGCAGACGCTGGGTGTCATCCCTGGTGATGCTCTGCCAGGCCTTTACTGCAACTGTCTTCAGTTCCTGCTTGTTCTTGGGGCATTTTCCCTTCAGTTGTGTCTTCAGCAAGTGAAATGCTCAATCGGATTCAGGTCAGGTGATTGGCCATTGCAGAACATTCCACTTCTTTGGTGTCTTTTGCAGTCTGCTTTGGGTCATTGTCCATCTGCACTGTGAAGCGTCCAATGAGTTGTGAAGCATTTGGCTGAATATGAGCCGATAATATTCCCGAAACACTTCACAATTCATCCGGCTGCTTCTGTCAGCCGTCACATCATCAATAAATACAAGAGAAGCAGTTCCATTGGCAGCCATACATGCCCACGCCATGACACTACCACCACCATGATCACTGATGAGGTGGTATGCTGAGGACCATGAGCAGTTCCTTCTCCATACTCTTCTCTTCCCATCACTCTGGTACAAGTTGATGTCGGTCTCATCTGTCCATAGGATGTTGTTCCAGAACTGTGAAGGCTTTTTTACATGTCGTTTGGCAAACTCTAATCTGGCCTTCCTGTGTTTGAGGCTCACCAATGGTTTACATCTTGTGGTGAACCCTCTGTATTCACTCTGGTGAAGTCTTCTCCTGATTGGTGACTTTGACACACATACACCTACCTCCTGGAGAGTGTTCTTGATCTGGCCAACTGTTGTGAAGGGTGTTTTCTTCACCAGGGAAAGAATTCTTCGCTCATCCACCACAGTTGTTTTCCGTGGTCTTCCGGGTCTTTTGGTGTTGCTGAGCTCACCGGGGCGTTCCTTCTTTATAAGAATGTTCCAAACAGTTGTTTTGGCCACGCCTAATGTTTTTGCTATCTCTCTGATGGGTTTGTTTTGTTTTTTCAGCCTAATGATGGCTTCACTGATAGTGACAGCTCTTTGGATCCCATCTTGAGAGTTGACAGCAACAGATTCCAAATGCAAATAGCACACTTGAAATGAACTCTGGACCTTTTATCTGCTCATTGTAATTGGGATAATGAGGGAATAACACACACCTGGCCATGGAACAGCTGAGAAGCCAATTGTCCCATTACTTTTGGTCCCTTAACAAGTGGGAGGCACATATGCAAACTGTTGTAATTCCTACACCGTTCACCTGATTTGGATGTAAATACCCTCAAATTAAAGCTGACAGTCTGCAGTTAAAGCACATCTTGTTCGTTTCATTTCAAATCCATTGTGGTGGTGTATAGAGCCAAAAATGTTAGAATTGTGTCCATGTCCCAATATTTATGGACCTGACTGTATATGAGAGAGAGATAGATAATGTATATATCATTTTTTTTTTTCAATTTAATTGTATTTTCTCTGGTTGACTTCCAGGGTCACCACCTGCCCTGCGTTCTGTTAGGCAGCAGCATGCGTTCCAGCTGTGCGCACACTTCTGGGTGCGGACATTCGGCCTCCACTGCAGCAGACATGTGAGTGTGTGTGAGATGTGAGACACTGTCTATGCTCTGAAGAGGAGGGTTCAGCCGCGGGGTCTGTGTGGTGCCGGGGTGTGTGCGGTGCCGGGCTCTGTGCGGTGCGGGGGTCTGTGCGGTGCCGGGGTGTGTGCGGTGCCGGGCTCTGTGCGGTGCCGGGGTGTGTGCGGTGCCGGGCTCTGTGCGGTGCCGGGCTCTGTGCGGTGCCGGGGTCTGTGCGGTGGTGTGTACCTTCAAGGATATGTTACATGTTACACCCATATTCAGGGTGTAACATATCACAAAATGATCGAAAGAACTGAAATCAAATGGATGAAGGGGGCGGGGCCAGGGACAGGATGGGGAGGAAAGGGTGAGATGACACCGAGCCCCCAGGATTGAAAGAACTGAAATGCAATTAATGAAAGGGGCGGGGCCAGGGACGTTCAGGATGGGGAGGAAAGTGTGAGATGATGCTGGGCCTTCGTGATTTAAAAGAACTGAAATCCAGTTAATGAAAGGGGCGGGGCTAGGGACGTTCAGGATGGGAAAAAAGGGTGAGATGATGCTGGGCCTCCATGATCGAAAGAACTGAAATCAAATGGATGAAGGGGGCGGGGCAAGGGACAGAATGTTTATTAAACACATTTTTTTTTTTAAATATTCAGGCATTGCATGGACACCTGAAGAAGGACCCCAAGAAATAAACAGAAGAGAGGACGGTCATGTGACTACAGCTCCAGGTAAGTGCAATGGGCATTTGAGGGGGTGATGGGGGTGTGAAGAGGGGGTGCTAATACCCTGGAGTTGGGTGTTGCGTACTGACCCAATCATCAGTGAAGTCACATGTAGCGCCGTCCACTGGGATCTCATGCCAGCCAATAGCTCCGGGCTCAGCTGCACCGCGGAGACGGTCAGCAGTCCGCACCTCACTTCTGAAAGAACGAATGCCGCCTCACCCGCTCCTGGCACCAGGGGTGAAGGCCTTCCTCACTGACCGTGTTTGGGGGGGTTACAAAGTCCTGTTGGCGTGTGCCAGAGAGGCTGGAAATACCACCGCAGGCTGGCGTACACTCCACGCCCATGAGCCTAAAGGGGTGTGCCCCGTGACCTCAGCGCGTTTCGTCCCTGTGATGCGGGACTTCCTCAGGAGACCCGGAGGCGGTATATTTTATTTGCTGAATTGGTTTTATCTTTAGCAGTGGATTTTTAATACATATATATATAAATGTATATTATCTGCTTCCCCGCCGCCCTATAGTAGAAGTACTGCTACAGGGTGGCAGGGCTGCACAAAATCACATATACATACGTGACTTTTATTTCTGGGTAGGGGGCGCTCTTGTGCTGCCCTACCTGCATCACTATTGGCTGCTACAAATGTCAATCACCGGATCCCGGCTGGCGATTCCCATCTGGCACTTGGTGATTGTTGGGGAAAGCTGACAGGAGAAAGGTCTGTATGCAAACAACACAGGTCTCTCCCCTGTCAGCAAGGACATGCTGCTTTGTATCTCTCTGCACAGCATGTCTAACTGGCAACCCAGCACACAGTTAACCCTTTGATCACTCCTCATGTTAACCCCTTCCTGCCCAGTGCCATTAGTACAGTGTCAGTGTTTTTTATTAGCACTGATCACTGTATTGGTGTCACTGGGGATGTCAGTGACACCAAGTTAGTTCCCCCCCCCCCCTGTTTCAAAATGCCAACTGCAGTCCAGCTATAAGTCGCTGATCGCCGACCATTACTAGTATACAAAAAAAAACAATTTCCAGTATCTATCCCGCCATTTGTAGACGCTATAACTTTACGTAAACCAATTAATTTACACGTATCGGGATTTTTTTTCAGCGAAGACACGGAGCGGAATACATTTTGGCCGAAATCTATGACGGAAATCTTTAACCCCTTGACGCCGAGTGGCCGCATATCTGCGTTCAATTAGAAAATACATATGTGCTGAGAGCGCGCGCCCTGCACACTCCCAACACGTGTCCGCGACTCACGGAAAGGTCCCGATTTCCCCTTTTGATCGGGACCTTTTCCGAACATGTGACCGCCATGACGGCGAATCACGGCGGTCACATGATCCTAAAACGCCTCCCGGCTTCTGAAACTCATAACCACCTCCCCTCCGGATGTTGTATATTAACGGCCAGAAGGTGGCAGTGCAGGGGCGGGTGGACGTTTATAATCGACCTCCCAGCCCCCTGCTTTTGCGTGCTCCCTGGGACACAGGACACAGTGGAACACCGATCGTCAGACGGGACCTCTCTGCGAAGTCCCGATCATGTGATCACTGATTGGCCAATCAGTGATCACATGAACAGTAGTAATCAAGATGTCACTTCTGACAACATTGCTTGCTACGTGTGAAATCTGTGAATGATCACAGAGGTCACATGGTACAGGGCTATTCACAACAGCCTTGTACCATGTGATAAGCTGTGACCAATCACAGCTCACACAGTAGTTCTCAATGGCTGCAGGAATGCATCCAGAGAGAAGGAGAAATGATTCCTCTTACAGCCTTTATGGGTGTAAAAGCAATCCGTGTAAAAAAAAAAAAATTCTTCCTCACCCCCGACAAGTAGGACAGTGTCACCATGGTAACACCGCACTGCTAGGGTGACAGTAGATAGAAAAAAAAAATAATAATAAAAAATAAAATAAAAATGTAAAAAAAATGTTTAAAAATTATAATGTTTGGTTATAAACTAATTTGGGTTTTTTTTTTTTTTTTACTAAAAAGATAACTGAATAAATTTTGGCCAAGATTTATGATGAAATATTATTTATTTGCAAAATTTTGTAAGAAAAACACTTTTTTTCAAAATTTTTGGACTTTTTCATTTACATAGCAAAAAAAATAAAAATCCCAGCGGGGAATAAATACCACCAAAATAAAGCTTTATCTGTCTCAAAAAAATGCTAAAAAATTCATATGGGTGCAGTGTTGCATGACCGCGCAATTGTCATTCACAGTGTGATAGCGCTAAAAGCTGAAAATTGGCCTGGGGGGCAAGGAGGGGGGGAAAGTGTCCGGACTGGAAGGGGGGGAAAGTGTCCGGACTGGAAGGGGGGGAAAGTGTCCGGACTGGAAGGGGGTGAAAGTGTCCGGACTGGAAGGGGGGGAAAGTGTCCGGACTGGAAGGGGGGGAAAGTGTCCGGACTGGAAGGGGGGGAAAGTGTCCGGACTGGAAGGGGGTGAAAGTGTCCGGACTGGAAGGGGGGGAAGTGTCCGGACTGGAAGGGGGGAAAGTGTCCGGACTGGAAGGGGGGAAAGTGTCCGGACTGGAAGGGGGGGAAAGTGTCCAGACTGGAAGGGGGGGGGGGAAGTGTCCGGACTGAAAGGGGGGGGGAAGTGTCCGGACTGAAAGGGGGGGGGGAAGTGTCCGGACTGGAAGGGGGGGAAAGTGTCCGGACTGGAAGGGGGGGAAAGTGTCCGGACTGGAAGGGGGGGGGAGGAAGTGTCCGGACTGGAAGGGGGGGGGAGGAAGTGTCCGGACTGGAAGGGGGTGAAAGTGTCCAGACTGGAAGGGGGGGGGAAGTGTTCGGACTGGAAGGGGGGGAAGTGTCCGGACTGGAAGTGATTAAAGGGTCGGGAAGCGCCGGTACAAAGTGGTTACGTTTTTTCTGGACATGTTTTTTATAGCAAAAAATATTTTCTTTTTTTCAAAATTGCCGGTCTTTTCTTGTTTATAGCACAAAAAATAAAACACGCACAGTCATTCAGATACCACCGAAAGAAATTTCTATTTGTGGGAAAAAAAGGACGTAAATTTCATTTGGGTGCAGTATTGCATGACCGCGCAATTGTCAGTTAAATTAACGCAGCGCTGTAACGGGAAAAATTGCCTGGTCAGGAAGGGGGGGGGAGGGGGGGGGGAATCCTCTGGAGGGCGAGGGGTTATATATTTATAACATCTAAATATATATATGTGTTTGTGTGTGTATATATATACAGGGGGGCAAAAAAAGTATTTAGTCCCCACCAATTGTACAAGTTCTCCCACTTACAAAGATGAGAGAGGCCTGTAATTGGCATCATAGGGAGACCTCAACTATGAGAGACAAAATGAGAAAACAAATCCAGACAATCTCATTGGCTGATCTGGAAAGAATTTATTTGCAAATTATGGTGGAAAATAAGTATTTGGTGAATATGAAAAGTTCATGTCAATACTTTGTTATATATCCTTTGTTGGCAATGACAGAGGTCAGACGTTTCCTGGAAGTCTTCACAAGGTTGGCACACACTGTTGCTGGTATGTTGGCCCATCCTCCATGCAGATCTCATCCTCCATGCAGATCTCCTCTAGAGCAGTGATGTTTTGGGGCTGTCGCTGGACAACACGGACTTTCAACTCCCTCCAAAGGTTTTCTATGGGGTTGAGATCTGGAGACTGGCTAGGCCACTCCAGGACCTTGAAATGCTTCTTACGAAGCCACTCCTTCGTTGCCCGGGCGGTATGTTTGGGATCATTGTCATGTTGGAAGACCCGGCCACGTTTCATCTTCAATGCCCTTGCTGATGGAAGGAGGTTTGCACTCAAAATCTCACGATACATGGCCCCATTCATTCTGTCCTGTACATGGATCAGTCGTCCTGGTCCCTTTGCGGAGAAACAGCCCCAAAGCATGATGATGCCACCCCCATGCTTCACAGTAGGTATGGTGTTCTTTGGATGCAACTCAGCATTCTCTCTCCTCCAAACAGGACGAGTTGTGTTTCTACCAAACAGTTCTATTTTGGTTTCATCTGACCATATGACGTTCTCCCAATCCTCTTCTGGATCATCCAAATGCTCTCTAGCAAACCTCAGACGGGCCCCGGACATGTACTGGCTTAAGCAGGGGGACATGTCTGGCACTGCAGGATCTGAGTCCCTGGCGGCGTAGTGTGTTACTGATGGTAGCCTTTGTTACGTTGGTCCCAGCTCTCTGCAGGTCATTCACTAGGTCCCCCTGTGTGGTCCTGGGATTTTTGCTCACCGTTCTTGTGATCATTTTGACCCCACGGGGTGAGATCTTGCGTGGAGCCCCAGATGGAGGGAGATTATCAGTGGTCTTGTATGTCTTCCATTTTCTAATTATTGCTCCCACAGTTGATTTGTTCACACCAAGCTGCTTGCCTATTGCAGATTCAGTCTTCCCTGCCTGGTGCAGGTCTACAATTTTGTTTCTGGTGTCCTTCGACAGCTCTTTGGTCTTCACCATAGTGGAGTTTGGAGTGTGACTGTTTGAGGTTGTGGACAGGAGTCTTTTATACTGATAACAAGTTCAAACAGGTGCCATTGATACAGGTAATGAGTGCAGGAGGAGGAGCCTCTTAAAGAAGAAGGTCCAGGTCTGTGAGAGCCAGAAATCTTGCTTGTTTGTAGGTGACCAAATACTTATTTTCCACCATAATTTGCAAATAAATTCTTTCCAGATCAGCCAATGAGATTGTCTGGATTTGTTTTCTCATTTTGTCTCTCATAGTTGAGGTCTCCCTATGATGCCAATGACAGGCCTCTCTCATCTCTGTAAGTGGGAGACCTTGTACCATTGGTGGGGACTAAATACTTTTTGCCTCACTGTATATATATATATGTATGTATGAGTGTATATGTGTGTGTGTATATATTGTGACAGTGTGACGATCTGTCACCCAGGATTCTCAACAAGGCAGGTTGAGGGGCTCCAGGGTAAGTGTTTGATACGGAGGAAAGTGGCTTTTCACTTTCCTCCTTTTTTAATGTCTGTTCTGGGATCTGGAGCCTGGAGATTTCAAAGAGATCTGGGAGGGATGAAATCTCCAATCTTGGGACCAGGTTTTGGGAATGGCCAGGAGACTGATTGCACAGGTGTGTGCAGGTCTTTTCAGAGAGTCAGGATCAGGGTTCTGGGCTCCACCCCGGCAGACGGGAGTCAGGAGGGCTCCACCTGGAAGACAGGAGTCAGGTGGGCTTCACCTGGAAGACAGGAGTCAGGAGGGCTCCACCTGGAAGACAGGAGTCAAGTGGGCTTCACCTGGAAGACAGGAGTCAGGTGGGCTTCACCTGGAAGACAGGAGTCAGGAGGGCTCCACCTGGAAGACAGGAGTCAGGAGGGCTCCACCTGGAAGACAGGAGTCAGGAGGGCTCCACCCCGGCAGACGGGAGTCAGGAGGGCTCCACCCCGGCAGACGGGAGTCAGGAGGGCCCCACCCCGGCAGATAGGAGTCAGGAGGGCTTCACCTGGAAGACAGGAGTCAGGAGGGCTCCACCCCGGCAGATAGGAGTCAGGAGGGCTTCACCTGGAAGACAGGAGTCAGGAGGGCTTCACCTGGAAGACAGGAGTCAGGAGGGCTCCACCTGGAAGTCAGGAGGGCTTCACCCCGGCAGACAGGAGTCAGGAGTGCTCCACCTGGAAGACAGGAGTCAGGAGGGCTCCACCCCGGCAGACAGGAGTCAGGAGGGCTCCACCTGGAAGACAGGAGTCAGGAGGGCTTCACCTGGAAGACAGGAGTCAGGAGGGCTCCACCTGGAAGTCAGGAGGGCTTCACCCCGTCAGACAGGAGTCAGGAGTGCTCCACCTGGAAGACAGGAGTCAGGAGGGCTCCACCCCAGCAGACAGGAGTCAGGAGTGCTCCACCTGGAAGACAGGAGTCAGGAGGGCTCCACCCCGGCAGACAGGAGTCAGGAGGGCTCCACCCCGGCAGACAGGAGTCAGGAGGGCTTCACCTGGAAGACAGGAGTCAGGAGGGCTCCACCCCGGAAGACAGGAGTCAGGTGGGCTTCACCTGGAAGACAGGAGTCAGGTGGGCTTCACCTAGGAGAGGTGGAAGCCAAAAGCAGCAAGGAGCTGCTAGAGACTAGCTGTGTGCAAGAGCCATAATTCCTGAAGAAGTCTGCAGGAGACAGACATCAAGCTGAGTGTAAGCCAAGAGGCTGAATCGTTGTTTTGTTTGATGGTGGATACCCCTGTGTGGGAAGCTTTGTTATGGGACATTTGTTTAAATAAAATTGGGCAAAAAGGCCCTTAAAGAAGCGAGTCGCTGTGTGCTTTAAATGAAAAGCTCTACCACTTTGAAGCGAGTTCCCACAATATATATATATGTGTGTGTGTGTATATATATATGTGTGTGTGTGTATATATATATATATGTGTGTGTGTGTATATACAGTTGCAAGAAAAAGTATGTGAACCCCTTGGGATTCCGTGGAGTTTTGCATGAATTGGGCATAAAATGTGCTCTGAACGTCATCTAAGTCACAACAATAGAAGAACACAGTCTGCTGAACATAATACTACACAAACATTAGATGTTGCCATGGTTTAATTGCACATAACATGTAAACATTCACAGTGCAGGGAGGAAAAAGTATGTGAACCTTTGGACTTAATAACTGGTTGACCCTCCTTTGGCAGCAATAACCTCAACCAAACGTTTCCTGTAGTTGCAGATCAGACCTGCACAACGATCTGGAGTCATTTTGGACCACTCCTCTTCACAAAACTGTTTCAGTGTAGCAATATTCTTGGGATGTCTGGTGTGAATCGCTCTCTTAAGGTCATGCCACAGCATTTCAATCGGGTTGAGGTCAGGACTCTGACTGGGCCACTCCAGAAGGCGTATTCTGTGCTGTTGCAGCCATTGTTTTGTTGAATTACTTGTATGCTTTGGGTCATTGTCCTGTTGCATCACCCATCCTCTGCGGAGCTTCAGTTGGCGGACAGATGGTCGTACGTTTTCCTGCAAAATGTCTTGATAAACTCTGGAATTCATTTTCCCATCAATGACAACAATCCGTCCAGGCCCTGAGGCAGCAAAGCAGCCCCAAACCATGATGCTCCCTTCGCCATGTTTCACAGTGGGGATGAGGTTTGGATGTTGGTGTGCTGGGCCTTTTTTTCTCCACACATAGTGTTGTGTGTTCTTCCCAAACAACTCAATCTTGGTGTCATCTGTCCACAGTATATTCTGCCAGTAGTGCTGTGGAACATCCAGGTGCTCTTTTGCAAACTTCAAACGTGCTGCAATATTCTTTTTGGACAGCAATGGCTTCCTCCGTGGTGTCCTCCCATGTACTCCATTCTTGTTTAATGTTTTCCTTATTGTAGATGTGTCAACAAAAATGTTAGCATGTGCCAGAGATTTCTGTAGGTCTTTAGCTGACACTCTGGGATTCTTCTTTACCTCATGCAGCATTTTGCTCTGTGCTGTTGCATTCATTTTTACAGGACGACCACGCCTAGGGAGAGTAGCAACAGTGCTAAACTTTCTCCATTTGTAGACAGTCTGTCTTACCGTGGACACAGGAACATCAAGGCTCAAGGAGATACTTTTGTAACCCTTTCCAGCTTCATGCAAGTCAACAATTCTTGATCGTAGGTCTTCTGAGAGCTCTTTTCTGTGAGGCATGGTTCACATCAGACAGTGCTTCTTGAAACCAGTAAACCCAAAACAGGTGTGTGTTTTTTAAGGGCAGGACAGCTGTCAGCAACACATCCAATATCATCACACTGATTGGAGTCAAGGTTGGCTCACTCCTGGCTCCAATTAGCTCTGGGAGAAGTCATTAAACTAGGGCCTCACATACTTTTTCCTCCCTGCACTGTGAATGTTTACATGTTATGTGCAATTAAACCATGGCAACATCTAATGTTTGTGTAGTATTATGTTCAGCAGACTGTGTTCTTCTATTGTTGTGACTTAGATGACGTTCAGAGCACATTTTATGCCCAATTCATGCAAAACTCCACGTAATCCCAAGGGGTTCACATACTTTTTCTTGCAACTGTATATATATATGTGTGTGTGTGTGTGTATATATATATATATATGTGTGTGTGTGTGTGTATATATATATATATGTGTGTGTGTGTGTGTATATATATATATGTGTGTGTGTGTGTATATATATATTATTATTATTATTATACAGTATTTATAAAGCGCCAATAGTTGGCTCAGCGCTGTACATTACAAAGGGAGACAGAACATGTGACAGAACAATACCAATACAATGCAAAACATGAGGGGATTGAGGGCCCGGCTCTTTCGAGCTTACAATCTAGGAGGGAGGGGATGGTGGCACAGGAGGAGATAGCTGTGGGGGATGGAGTGGTAGGAAGAGTGGAGGAGATCGGCAAGTTAGCAGGGGGTGGGGTAGGCTTCCCTGAAGAGGTGGGTTTTCAGGGTGCGCCTAAAGGAGAGGAGAGTAGGTGATGCAGCATTTTGCTCTGTGCTGTTGCATTCATTTTTACAGGACGACCACGCCTAGGGAGAGTAGCAACAGTGCTAAACTTTCTCCATTTGTAGACAGTCTGTCTTACCGTGGACACAGGAACATCAAGGCTCAAGGAGATACTTTTGTAACCCTTTCCAGCTTCATGCAAGTCAACAATTCTTGATCGTAGGTCTTCTGAGAGCTCTTTTCTGTGAGGCATGGTTCACATCAGACAGTGCTTCTTGAAACCTTCTTGAAACCTTGTGTTCTTCTATTGTTGTGACTTAGATGACGTTCAGAGCACATTTTATGCCCAATTCATGCAAAACTCCACGTAATCCCAAGGGGTTCACATACTTTTTCTTGCAACTGTATATATATATGTGTGTGTGTGTGTGTCTGTGTATGAGCATCTGATGGGTTGGGGCAGGGAGTTCCAGAGGATGGGTGACACCCTGGAGAAGTCCTGGAGGCGGGCATGGGAGGAGGAGACCAGGGAACTAGAGAGAAGGAGGTCTTGTGAGGAGCGGAGTGTGCGTGTTGGGCGGTACTTGGATATTAGGTCAGTGATGTAGTTCGGGGCAGTATGGTGGACAGCTTTGTACGTCAGCGTTAGGATTTTGAATTTGATCCGTTGCGCAATGGGAAGCCAGTGGAGGGATTGGCAGAGGGGGGTGGCGGAGACAATGCGGTTGGAAAGGTGAATGAGTCTGGCAGCCGTGTTCAGGATGGACTGAAGAGGGGATAGCCAGCGGCGAGGCAGGCCAGTGAGGAGGGAGTTGCAGTAGTCGAGTCGTGATATGATGAGGGAGTGGATGAGCTGTTTAGTGGTTTCTGGGGTTAGGAACGTGCAGATTTTGGCGATGTTGCGGAGGTGGAGTCTGCATGTTGCGGAGGTGGAGTCTGCATGTTGCGGAGGTGGAGTCTGCACGAGTTTGTTAAAGATTGGACTTGGGGCTGGAAGGATAGGTTGGAGTCCAGAATGACACCCAGTACTCTGGCCTGCAGGGCAGGTTTGATGGTGGCGTTGTTGGATGTGATGGAGAAGTCAATGGGGGGTGGGGTTCGGGCTGGGGGGAAGACAAGAAACTCGGTTTTGGAGAGGTTCAATTTAAGGAAGTGGAGCGACATCCAGTCTGATATGTCGCTCAGTAGGTGTGTGATTCGGGCTGAGACCGAGGGGGTGAGGTGGGGGGTTGAGAGATAGATTTGTGTGTCGTCGGCATAGAGGTGGTAGTTGAAGCCATGAGAGTGTATGAGTTGGCCAAGGGAGGAGGTATAGATGGAGAAGAGAAGGGGCCCGAGGACAGAGCCTTGAGGGACCCCAACAGAGAGGGGGAGTGAGGGGGAGGTGGTAGCGTTATAGGTAACGCTGAAGGATCGTTGTGACAGGTAGGATGACAGCCAGGAGAGAGCAGAATCTCTGAGGCCGAGGGAGTGTAGTTTTTTGAGGAGGAGGGGGTGGTCGACTGTGTGGAAGGCCGCAGAGAGGTCAAGGAGTAGGAGCACTGAATAGTGGCCATTAGCTTTGGCGGTTAGCAGGTCGTTGGAGAGTTTGAGTAAGGCAGTTTCGGTGGAGTGTAGGGGACGGAAGCCGGACTGTAGGGGATCGAGGAGGTTGTTGTCGTTGAGGTGAGAGCATAGGCGGGTGTAGACTAGGCGCTCGAGGAGTTTAGATGTAAATGGAAGCAGGGAGATGGGTCTGAGGTTGTTCGGGTCATTGGGGTCCAGAGAGGGCTTTTTAAGTATGGGGGTGATGTGTGCATGTTTCAGAGGGGAGGGGAAAGTGCCTGAGAAGAGGGAGAGATTGAAGATGTGGGTGAGGGAGCGTAGGATGGAGGGGGAGGGAGGTCGTAGGAGTTGTGAGGGGATAGGGTCGAGGGGGCAGGTGGTGAGGCGGGCATCAGAGAGGATCTTGGAGACTTCCTCGATGGTAGTAAGGTCAAAGGTGTGGAGTGTTGGGGGAGCTTCAGTATGAGGAATGTAGGGTGGGGTGGAAGAGGAGGTCAGAGCAGTGGTGGGGCCGTGGGAGAGGGGTGATGAGGGGGTAGCTGAGTGAGGGTGAAGGGAGTTGGAGAGAGTTTGAGCAGCGATGAAGTCCCTGCGGGTTATGTCGAGGGGGAGGGGGGATAAGGGGGTAGCTGTGTGAGAGGGGACAGGTTGAGAGGGCGTGTGAGTTGCGGCAATGTCCTTGCGAATTGTGTCAATTTTGTTTTTGAAGTGATTGGCAATCTCAAGGGCGGTGAGTGAGGTGCTGGGTGGAGGTGGGGGTGGAGAGAGTAGAGAGTTGAAGGTGGAGAAGAGTCAGCGAGGATTGGAGGAGAGGGCCTTGATGAGGGTCAGGAAGTAGGCTTGTTTGGCTGCATGGAGGGAGGAGGTGTAGGTGCGGAAGGCAGATTTGTAGCGGGTGAAGGCTTGTTTGGATTTGGTTTTGTGCCATAGTCGCTCCAGGGCACGACTTTGTCGTTTGAGGGTTTTAGTGTGATCAGTCTGCCAGGGCTGGAGCGGTCGGGGTCTGATGTTGCGTGTGGTTAAAGGCGCTAGTGAGTCAAGGGCTGTTGACAGCGCATTGTTGTAGGCAGTCATAGCCAAGTCGGGGCAGGACAGGGGGAGGATGCTGTCGTGGAGTTGATCAGCTGCAGAGTGGAGGGAGGCAGGGTTCAGGTTGCGGAGGTTACGGCTGGTAGTAGTGTGACATTTGGAGGGGTAGGCGTTGGAGGACGAGGAGATAGAGAAGGTGATCAGGTTGTGGTCAGAGAGAGGGAAGGGGGTGTTAGTGAGGTTGTGGGGAGCGCAGCGGTTGGAGAAGACAAGATCAAGGATATTTCCGTCGGAGTGGGTGGTGGATTGTATGCACTGTGCAAGTGCAAAGGAGGAGGTTAGGTGGAGGAGACGGGCTGTGTCCGGGTTGTCAAGGTTGACAGGGATGTTGAAATCCCCAAGGATGATGGTGGGTAGCTCAGAGGAGAGGAAGAAGGGTAGCCAGGAGGAGAAGTCATCCAGGAAGCGGGGTATGGATCCAGGAGGCCGGTATATCACAGCAATCTTCAGGGGGGTT